>NC_057935.1:57974224-58054224 GCF_018555375.3 Anguilla rostrata
TTGAAGAGTCCCGAACACCTTGATTCCAAGGCCCACAATAGGCTGCTGATTGAAAGGAAGTCACAATAATCGGCAGAGACCGCTGTCCTCTGGGGAAGGAGTTAGAGACCCCTGAACTGGATAAGTGGGGGTGGAGAGGGGAGACGGCAGGTGTGTGGCTGGCCTGAGAAAGAGGGAAATGACGTGATTGTTGTTATCGATAAATGAGTCTCTCATCATTCAGACCCCAAGCCCTCGCCCTACCTACTTTTCTCTCACCGCGACTTTCTGCGTTTGTCCAGATTATCCTGAAATTAAACGGTGAAACGGACTGCTTTTACATAGCGCTTTTATCCAAAGCGCTTTTACATAGCGCTTTTATCCAAAGCGCTTTTACATAGCGCTTTTATCCAAAGCGCTTTTACATAGCGCTTTTATCCAAAGCGCTTTTACATAGCGCTTTTATCCAAAGCGCTTTTACATAGCGCTTTCATCCAAAGTGCTTTTACATAGCACTTTCATCCAAAGCGCTTTACAATTGATGCCTCTCATTCACCAGAGCAGTTATGGGTTAGGTGCCTTGCTCAGGGACACTTCGACACGCCCCAGGGCGGGGGATCGAACCGGCAACCCTCCAACTGCCAGACAAACCGCTCTTACCTCCTGAGCTATGTCGCCCCTAAATTACTGTAGATTGCCCTGCTTCCTTCCTCTCCCTGCTTTGTTTTAAACTGGCACCACGATGTGAAATCAGGCCCGAATCCCGTCTGAAAGCCGCTCTTGTGTAGCGACACGCGGCTGACATCACAGCGGAACTTCATCCATCTCCGTCGGACTCCGTCGTACGTCTGGTGCAAAAACCCGAGGCTTTTTTTTAAAATGAACACTTAGCGGGGATTGTGGGAATTGTGGGATGCGTTATAACGGAATCGCTCACCTTATTGACGAAGCTTAACGGTCCCTGGAGATCGTTTCCGTGTAATTGATCGTCACTGTCGTGTGCAAATGAGACGGAATTTCTCTTCTCTTTTCTGTCTCTATCTGCCTTCGGTGTGCTCATACCTTCAGAGTTCTGCTGACTCCAAAAAAATTAAATGTTTGTTGAAATCCGTAACATTTCCGAGGAAATAGATTTGCGTTCATATTTTTCCTTTTGCTGGTTTTTTAATGTTCTTTCTTTGAAAGGTATGCTTTCCTCACGGGAGTGGGCATGTCGGGGGAAGGATATTAAGGTGACGCCAGTTGAGAACGAGCGAGAGTACCCCCACCCCCCACCCATCCCACCCAGGGACTAGATGCAGATTCTAATGAACAGTAATACTGATTATTAATTGTTCATTATTAAGATGAAATGGACTGAAAAGATATTTGGCCTACCGCCTTTTATTAGGCGCATGAACTAAAAAAAAAACAAAAAAACAGTTTAAATGAGAAATGAGGAAAAGACATACTGATCTCCACAGCCCCAGACAGACCAACCGCAAACAAATGCAATAAATAAGAAAACCCCTAACAGCAGCCAGCAGCCCTTGTAGAAAAGGTCCCTTTAGGCCTGGGGGGCACAGCCTTTTATAAGACCCAATGATGAAGCAATGGGGGGGGGGCAGCTGGACTAAATGCCATACACTACAGCTGCCACACTGCCTGTGGGCTGTGAGTAAGGCTGGTGCTGTCCATGGGGCTGCAGCTCTCCTGTGGTTTGGGTCGGTGCTGTTCGGGGTCTTGCTGCTCTCCTGTGAGTGGGGCTGGTGCTGTCCGTGGTGCTGGAGCTCTTCTGTGAGTTGGGCTGGTGCTGGCGCTGTCCATGGTCCTGCAGCTCTCCTATGAGTGTGGCTGGTGCTGGTGCTGCAGCTCTCCTGTGGTTTGGGTCGGTGCTGTTCGGGGTCTTGCGGCTCGTCTGTGAGTGGGGCTGGTGCTGTCCATGGTCCTGCATCTCTCCTGTGGTAAAAGGAAGAAAAAGCAGAGTACTGTGAAGTCCGAAAAACAAACAAAGACAAAAACAAAAACAAGAAAACTTGTTTTTGTATCTGTCAGGGAAATCCAGCTGGGTTTTTGTTCAAAGGAATGCCTCTGTCTTTGAGAGAACTGTATATTCAGTATGTGATTAAGAGATACGGAAAAAGAAACATTTTCCCCAAGGTCAGCTTAGTTATTTCGACACAGAATTTTAAACTAAGCTGAATAACTTTAGGCTCATGGAGCATTTAAATCACAACCTTTCATTGACCCCTTTTCATTTTAATGTTGTTATTTTTTTGTTGTGCCATCAGAAGAAAGTTCATCCGTGTCAGCTGGGATACAATAGGGATCATACAGCCTTTTTATAATGGAAAACTGAGAGGTTGACCAGACTGTAGCTCCACCAATTGCAGAATATGTTGGTAACAGCTATAGTCTGTGATTGGTGCCCATGGTGATTGGTACATACTCTCTCTCTCTCTCTCCCCCCCTCTCTCCCTCTGTCTCCCCTTCTCTCTCTCTCTCTCCCTCTCTGTCTCTCTCTCTATCTGCCCCCTCTCTTTCTCGCCCTCCCTGCTCTCTCTCTCCCTCCCCCTCTCTCTCGCCCTCCCTGCTCTCTCTCTCCCTCCCCCTCTCTCTCGCCCTCCCTCTCTCTCTCTCCCTCCCCTCTCTCTCGCCCTCCCTCTCTCCCTCCCCCTCCCCCTCTCCCCATCTCTCTCTCTCTCTCTCCCCCTGTCTCTCCTGCAGGCTCCGGTTTGGGGCAGCCCCAGGTGAGGGTGCACAGGGTGACCCGCCAGCCCACGCGGGAGCGGCTCGGGGGCGACGCCCTCCTGCTCTGCTCCCCGCCCCCCTCCCAGCAGCAGGACGGCCCCGCCCAGGACCCGCCCACCGTCAGGTGGACCAAGGCGTGGGGGCAGCGGGGGGGCGACGACGGGGAAGCCCCGCAGGAGCAGTCCGTGCTGGTCGCCCGGGGCAACGTCCTGGAGGTGACCAAGGCCTTCATGGGGAGGGTGTCCCTGCCCGGTTACCACGGCAACCACTACAACGCCACGCTGGCGCTGGTCGGCCTGCGCTCCAGCGACTCGGGCGTGTACCACTGTGAGGTAACCGTGGGCGACGAGGTGGAGCACAACACTGTCCCGCTGGAGGTCAAAGGTGATTACCCCCCCCCCCAGCCCCCCTGCACCCCCTGAAACCCCACCTCGTTTACACCACTGAATCGCGTCCTTTTGCTCTCCTGATTCCTGCCCCTGATTGCATCTCCTCCCATTGTGCTTAACTGTGGTAATCGGCCAAGATAATCTCCAATCTCTACAGCAGTCAATGATATCTTTGACTTTCAAAAGGCAAAACGCTCTTTGTGTTCCTTATCTTCACAGTCTGGTGAGATGTGATGGGCTGAGATTATTAAGGGCAGACTATGCAGGATTTTTATGCAGTGTGTGTGTGTGTGTGCGTGTGTGTGTGTGCGTGTGTATGTGTGTATGTATGTGTGTGTGTGTGTGTGTGTGTGTATATATGCGTGTGTGTGTGTATGTCTGTGTGTGTGTGTGTGTGTGTGTGTGTGTGTGTGAGTGAGTGTGCATGTGTGTGTGTGTGTGTGTGTGTATATATGTGTGTGTTGTGTGCATGTCTGTGTGTGTGTGTGTGTGTGTGTGTGTGTGTGAGTGAGTGAGTGTGCATGTGTGTGTGTGTGTGTGTGAGTGTGCATGTGCGTGGGCATGTGTGTGTGTGCGTGCTTGTGTTTGGGCATGTCTGTGTCTGTTTGTATGTTTGTCTTGTTTTGAGATCTCAGGCCGCACACAGTGTTCACAGAGTGGCGCTTCACAGACACAAACGTCCTCCTGATGTCACCCCAGCATCTGTTCAGTGGGAAGCTCACTGTACTTCCTGCTTAATTACAATCTTTCTCTTACCAAAAAGAGGAAAAAAAACTCAAAATAATGAATGCTGATTTTAGGCTTTAGGCAGGCTTTTAAACACAGTTTCCCCGCTTTGTTCTGGATGTGGTGGTTAGAGCTGCTCGTGACCTCTCGCTGGAGAGCTCGTGCACCATAACCAATAAAAAACATCATGCAGTCAAAGTGTACCGCTTGTATTCATAAGGCAAATAACTGGGTGTTGGGAGTCCGGGGACCCCTGGGGTGAATGCCGATATCCACTAGATACTGATTACTGATATCCGCTCGATACCGATTACTGATATCCGCTCGATACCGATTACTGATATCCGCTCGATACCGATTACTGATATCCGCTCGATACCGATTACTGATATCCGCTCGATACCGATTACTGATATCCGCTCGATACCGATTACTGATATCCGCTCTATACTGATTACTGATATCCACTTAATATTGATTACACCCTCTACGCACTCACCACATGATCAGCGGTATTGATCAGCCTCTTTATCGCTCACTTCTGATTAGGGTTCTGTTTTTCTTCCCCCATTTTTATATTTTTCTTTTTTTTTTTGTTCATTCTTCAGCGATCCATCATTCAGGCTGTGTCGCTCCAGTTGAGTCCCGGGGGGCGTGGGGGGGGGGGAGGGAGGGGGTGAGAGACTGACAGCTTGTCACATCCTTTTGGGGGAAAAGAGTATGTGGGTGACGCGTCGCGCTGATTGATCGAATGTATGCAGTAACTCAGTTTGAGATTTCCTGTCAAGGTTTACGTCGTGAAAGTACATCATCGGTGTCGTGCATAAACGCTGCATATCAGAAAAAAGAAAAAGAAAAGGAATTCTCGGGAAATGAGACTGTTGAGTTATGACAGTCGGTGGACCCAGACGAGATCCTTCAATGTTTGTTAAAAAATAAACAAAGTGGGGGGAAAATGATGATTGCACAAGGTTTGCATGCGGTGTCAACAACACACATTTTTACATTCCTCAAACCCTATAGACACTTATAGACATTTATAATGCATTAATTACCTTAGCAAAACATACAGATTTATTTCTCCATATGAATGTGGCCCAAAACGCATCTAAAAATATCAGATCCCATGTGCTTTCTTCCTGTTCACACATTCATAATACATATCTGATCTGTGCCACAGGTGAGTGAAAAATCTGAGTTGGGCCACATTTCGAAAGTCAAATGAGCCGCTGTAAACATAGCCCAATCACTCAGTCATCAGAAGAGCAGTTAGCATTGCACGTGTTCTGTCCTCTGTTATAAAGCCCTGCGTTCGCGAAGGAATGATTTATAAACATGTAACGACATGCTTAATCACGAACGTGTGTGGCGTTACCACCTAGTGGCTGGAGTAACCTTTTCATTACAGAAGGGATGCTCTACTCTACTCTACTCTCTACTCTCTCTCTCTCTCTCTCTCTCTCTCTCTCTCTCTCTCTCTCCCCCTCTCTCCTCTCTTTCTCTCTCTCACTCTCTCTCTCACTCTTTCCCTCTCTTCTTTCTGTATTCTCCCGAAGGCTGTAGGACTCAGACGCTGTTGGGTGAGAATCAGTGCGGTGGCCGCCCTTCTCTCTCTGGGTGCCAATTAGTGCCTTATTTGCCCATCAGACGGTGCGCCAGCCCTGATTGGTCGGAACTCTCGGGGGTGCAGATTATAGCCGCAGTCGTGGTGGAAAGACGGAAGAAAGGAAGCTAATGAAAGAAAAACAGATTTGAAACGGGCGTTTTTTTTTTGTTTTCTTTTTCGTCTTTTTTACTTTTCTTTGTTTGAAGCGATTTCAGCAGGATTTAGCCCCTGACTGCGCTGGGGGTGCAGTGCATTGTGGGACACGGTTTTCCGAGCCCGCGGTTGCCCAGCTTTGCTCAAATTGGCCCTTAACTGGGAGATTCTGCCCTGTTTGTCTGCACAGCCCTGTAGATCAAGAACAGGAATTTTCTTTTTCTCTTTTTCTTTCTTTCATTTTTGTGATGTTCTGTTCTTAAGGAGAGGGGTCTCTCTGCTTCTGGAGGTGACGGGTCTGATAATGAGGGGTGGGTTTGGGGGGAAGGGGGTGCAGTTTGACACTTCAAAAGCAGGCCTGTAATTACCCCTCTCTGCGTGGTCCCACCTGTGGCTAGGCAAGCTTTTGTGTCCTCATCCTCCACACTCATTTCCTGCCCCCCCCCCCCCCCCCCGTGCCCCCCCCACACCTCCCCCTCTGAGCAGTACCGACCCTGAACACACACGTGCGTCACTCTGGATAAGTGACGTCCGTACGCTGCTGCAGCTTTAACATTTGCAAAAACAACTGAGCTTTTCTGAGTAACTAAGTCACCAACTAGGCACTTACTCACAGGCATATGTACACTCATTCATGCTCTCAGGGTGTCAGTGAGCTGTCAGCGTGTCTGTGAGTGATAGTATGTCAGTGAGCTCTCAGTGTGTGATAGTATGTCCGTGAGCTCTCATTGTGTCTGTGAGTGATGGTATGTCTGTGAACTCTCATTGTGTCTGTGAGTGATAGTATGTCTGTAAGCTCTCATTGTGTCTGTGAGTGATAGTATGTCAGTGAGCTCTCAGTATGTCTGTGAGCTCTCAGTATGTCAGTGAGCTCTCAGTATGTCTGTGAGCTCTCAGTGTGTCAGTGAGTGATGGTGTGTCTGTGAGCTCTCAGTGTGTCTGTGAGTGATGGTGTGTCTGTGAGCTCTCAGTGTGTCTGTGAGTGATAGTGTGTCTGTGAGCTCTCAGTATGTCAGTGAGCTCTCAGTGTGTCTGTGAGTGATAGTGTGTCTGTGAGCTCTCAGTGTGTCTGTGAGTGATAGTGTGTCTGTGAGTGATAGTATGTCTGTGAGCTCTCAGTGTGTCTGTGAGTGATAGTGTGTCTGTGAGCTCTCAGTATGTCAGTGAGCTCTCAGTGTGTCTGTGAGTGATAGTGTGTCTGTGAGCTCTCAGTGTGTCTGAGTGATAGTGTGTCTGTGAGCTCTCAGTGTGTCAGTGAGCTCTCAGTGTGTCTCTGAGTGATAGTATGTCTGTGAGCTCTCAGTGTGTCTGTGAGTGATAGTAAGTCTGTGAGCTCTCAGTGTGTCTGTGAGTGATAGTGTGTCTGTGAGCTGAGTTTGCGGTGCCCTCCTCTCCTCAGGGCTGGTGTTCCATTATCGCTCTCCGCGCGGCCGATACGCCCTGTCCTTCGCGGACGGCCAGCGCGCCTGCCTGCAGAACTCCGCCGTGATCGCCACGCCCGCCCAGCTGCTCGCCTCCTTCTACGACGGCTACGAGAACTGCGCCGCCGGCTGGCTCTCCGACCAGACCGTCAGGTGAGGAGCTCCGCTGGTACAGCCTCCCTGACTGGGAAACCAGCTTTTACCTTTCACCTGCCCACCTACCCACCTGCCCACCATTCACCTTCCACCTGCCTACCTGCCCACCTGCCCACCTGTCACCATTCACCTTCCATCTTCCACCTGCCCACCAGCCCACCTGCCACCTTTCACCTGCCCACCTGCTCACCTGTCACCATTCACCTTCCACCTTCCACCTGTCACCTGTCACCATTCACCTGCCCACCTGCTCACCTGTCACCATTCACCTTCCACCTGCCCACCTGCCCACCTGTCACCTTTCACCTTTCACCTTTCACCTGCCCACCTGTCACCTTTCACCTTTCACCTTTTACCTTCCACCTGTCACCTTTCACCTTTCTGTATGTTATCAGCATGCCTGTATAGCGGACCTGGGTTACATGCATTTTTAAAGAACTTTAACTCTATAGCTGCTGGTAAACCTGGAAGAACTTCCTGAGAATTTCACATGGAACATTTCACCTGCCTGTTCTTCCTGTTTCACCTCCTCCTGTTATACAGTACCTCCTCCTTCCCCTCTACCTGCACCTCCTGTTTCACCTCCTCCTTTCAATCTCCTGTTTCTCCTTCTCCACTCCCTTTTCTTAATAATTTTTCAGTCGTAATAATCTTCCAGTGGCGTGCTTCCTCATGAACGTTCATATGAGGCGTGTGACGCTCAGAGGAAAGGTGAAGTGGGCTCCAGTTAATTTTATTCCTGAATCTGTGCATTATTGAAATGTCAGACGAATAAAAATGCGGATTTCTGGGCTCGTGTGACCTGACAAGCTCAGAGCTCACAGTGCTGGAGAAAAGGGTAGAGGGATTAAATCTGCGCCCCCACCCCCCACCCCCAACTCTGTGCGCCTTTACCCCCCGCCTCTCCCACCCAATCCCCAAACCGACTCCGTCTTCAAAACAGTCGCCACGTCTTCTCCCTTTCCCCTTGTTAGGTATCCAGTCCAGTCACCGGGGCCTGGTTGCTATGGAGACGGGGACGACTCACCTGGCGTGAGGAGCTACGGTGGCAGGGACGCGGGCGAGCTGTACGACGCGTACTGCTTCGCCGCGGAGATGACAGGTACGGCTCAGCCTCCGCCTCGATGACCTTCAACGGCCATTAAAAAAACCATTAACCCTTTGAAGAGCTTTTTTTTTTTTTTTTAAATTCCATGTCAGTGTTCTAGAACTCCACCGCTGTCAGTCACCAGTTGTGATTGTGACATCAGCATTAGAATGTTCTGTTAAGAGCATTCTAATCATGTATTTGTCAGAAGGTAAAGTGTTTACATGGAAACAGTGCTGAGGTCCCCCCCCACCTTTTCCACGTTTTAAAATACTACTGCGTAACTCTCCCTACATTGTGCTCTCTCCCTCCTTCTCTCTCGCTCTATCTCTCCCACTACCTTTTCCCATTCTCTCCTCTGTCCTTTTTTTCTCTCTCACACTGTCACACCTTATTGCTTTCTCTCTCTCCTCTGTCTTATTCTCTCTCTCTCTCTCTCTTTCTATCTTTTTCTCTCTCTCTTTTCTCTGTCTGACTCTCTCTCTCTCCCAGGTGAGGTGTTTTTCTCCTCCGCCCAGCAAAGGCTGACCCTCTCCTCAGCCCGGTCCCGCTGCAGGTCCCTGGGGGCGGAGCTGGCCACAGCAGGGCAGCTCTTCCTGGCCTGGCAGGCGGGGCTGGACCGCTGTGCCCCCGGCTGGTTGGCCGACGGCAGTGTCCGTTACCCCATCAACCAGCCCCGCCCCGACTGCGGCGGAGACAAGCCCGGCGTTCGAACCCTGTACCGCAGCCCCAACGGCACCGGTTACCACGACACCTCCGCCCTCTTCGATGCGTACTGCCACACAGGTACGGCCCAGCACTGCGGCTGCAGACACACACACACACACATACACACATACACACGCGCACACACACACTCACATACACGCGCACACACACACACACACACACACACACACACACACACACACACACACACACATACACACACACACACATACACACATACACGCACACACACTTCCTGGGAGGGAGGGAGGGAGGGAGAGGGAGAGGGGGAGAGAGAGAGAGAGAGAGATAGAGAGGCAGAGAGAGAGATAGAGAGAGATAGAGAGATAGAGAGAGACAGAGATAGAGAGATAGAGAGAGATAGAGAGACAGAGAGAGAGATAGAGAGAGAGAGAGATAGAGAGACAGAGAAAGAGAGAGAGAGAGAGAGAGCCTGGTGTGAACAGTTGTGGATGCTGTGCTCTCTGTGGCCTGTCGTTGGAGGCTCCCCTCAGTGAGCAGGGGGTGTCGGGTGCAGGCAGCTCGTCTGGGAGCCCAGCAGCGCTCGCTGGCAGAGGAGGGGCCTAATAGAGCCGTCCGCCGTCTGAGCCTCGGGAAGAGCAGCGATTAATCACTTCAGTCCGATAAGGACCGGCCTTCTTCCGTCCCGTCGCCCCCCCCCCCCCCTTATCCCGCCAGAGGGTTCGGGGGCGGGTTCATTAATAACAGATATCCTTCCCCGGCCCAAATTCGGCTCCGGGACATGAATGTTTAACACGGGCGCACATCTATCTTCAGCCAGCATGCATTATTAAGAGCACTGTCTCTAATTAATGCATCGCTCCTGACTCTCACCAGCAACCCCGGTGTCCAAGACTGAACCCCCCCCCCAATCCACCCCCCCCCACTTACCCATCCGAGCTCGTCTCATCCAGCACAGCAGGAATCCACCACTACAACTACAGACAGGAAGTTGAGAAGTGCTGTGTGAACCGAGCCTCTTGTCCCAGTGGACATGAATAATAACAATGGCGTGTACGTCGTAGGCGTAGGTAATTGGTGAACGTTTATTATTTAGAGCAAAAGCAAAACTCCTCAGAAAAAGCACCCGGGGAAAAACCGCCAGTCTCATCTGTACGCGACTCTGAGATGGCGGGAAAGTTGAAAGGTCATGACCCCAGCCAGCATCCAATCACATTCAGCCGTTCATCACCTCACACCTTTAAACCCAAGTGTTTCTTCCAGAGCATAGCTCCACGCTAACAATAGGTTAAATTGTTGTTTTTGACGGACAGTGGCAACCCCCTGGTGGTGGAGGGAGGTACTTCTGGAAGCAGCCCATCTGTGGTCATGTCCAAATCAATGGGCACGCCTACTATTGAGCGTACACGTTGAGTGCACTGGATGAGAAAGTTGTTAAATAGGAGAAGTTTTCTCTGAAGGTAGTGTACTTAAAATCCCAGGACTCTAAGCTTATTTTTGGGGTTTCGCTGAATATATTCGGGAGCATAGTTTTCAGGAGGTAAACGACCCCATAAATTTGGCCCATGAACACGAGGGGCGGCTTCACTTTAAGGACGAGGTGCAGCTTCGATGATGTTCTCCTCCAGAAACAACAACAACCACACGTGTGCATGCCTGCAAGGGCGGAACACCTTGCGACTCTTCCACAGTCCGGTTGGATAACAGCAAGGAGGATGATTTTGTTTTGCATGTTGTCCATCGTGTACTAAAAGATTGATACTAAACAGTATGCAGTATGCCAATGGTCTTCAGCCCTGGTCCTGGATAGCTACAGGGTCTGCTGGTTTTCATAGTGACTCTGCACTTCATGAATCAATTAGAGCAGTTGATTACACAGTTAACTCAACTCACCTGGTTTCTTGGGTCTCACTTGGGTGCTGATTTTAAGGTGAAAGCAAAAACCAGCAGACCCTGCAGCTCTCCAGGACCAGGGTTGGAGACCACTGCAGTGTGCTTAGTGGACAGCACGTACTTTGGAGACAGCGTAGTTAGGAGGCTGATTCAGACACCGCCAAGGTTTTATGACCGGCATCATCAGAACTTTGAATTCCCGTCATATGTGCGGTGTCTTCCTGTCGTACATTTTGTTTTTTATGTGGATGGAAGCCGGTCCAGTGAGCGGAAGTGAGATTTATGTGTGCAGCTGTTAGTCGAGTGTCATAATTAGCCATTTCATTCCAGCGGAGTTCAGAGGGAAGGGGGACAGAGAGACAGAGAGAGATTTAACCAGCCCGAGAGTCAGAGCTGTTTTTGGGGTGAGCACGAATACTGAAAACTGCCCAAGATCAGTCAGGGCCCGACGTGTACCTGTGCGTGCACTGATTTTATGAGTACCTCAGGTGGCCTTTTCTGCAGCCCGAAATGGGCAGGGACCCGAGAGTCGCGGGTTCGAGCTGCAGTAGGGCGTTTGTTCGCGTCCCCCCACAGAACCTTGCCCTGAACTTGGAGCATCGATTTTTTTAAGCCAGTGCTGTTATTTCTTTTTTTCATTTCCCACACACTCTGTTTCTTAAAAATACAGCGGAACTGTATTCTATAATTCTGGGTTATAGAATTTTATCGGCCAGTTCCCTGCTGGTAGGTTTTTTAAAAAATTAAAAAATGAAAAATCCTGTTTTTCTGCTACGCTGGAGGCGGCCGATGAATGGAAGCTTGTCACTTGGCCGTTTTTTTTTTGTTTTTTTTCGAAGACAGAAGTTTTACTATCAAAAATAGATTTTCGGGTGAATATCCCCCTTCTTTTTTAAAAATAAAGCACCGTTGAAAATCTGTTTGTCCTCCTCTGTGCTCACCGAACTCAGAAACTGTGTTCATTGCGGAAAGGACTCAGCCTGCGGCTGGATTTAACGCCACCTACGCTGCCGTCTCCAAACCAAGCGAACTGAAAATATTGGATTTATATCCCTGCAAAATTTATTCCTACAGAGTCCTCTGATTCTCTTCAGTTCTTCGGCCGCGGAAGAAAGCGAAGAAATTGAAATTGAAAAGGACGATGATGAATAATAATAGCGCTGCCAAAGAGCTTCGTTCTTTATGTACAGTCGGACGAGAGATCGGGTAACCACGGAAACGTAAATAGAGAAACAAACACACAACATGAGCCGCTGCCAGAGTGGAACGGAATGCTAATGATTCACAAGGGCTTTTGGACGATCTGTGCTCTGATTGGCTGAGAGAATAACGGCCGCTTTCTCGGCGCCTCCCGGTGCGCCGTTCGCAGTTTTCCCTCCGAAATCTGAGGAGGTGAAACGAGTGAAAGGAGGTGACTGAACACTGAGGGATCCGTTCCAAACGAACGAGTCATCTGTTACTCACTCTGTTTTTTTTTTTTTTGAATGAGTCAGTAAACATGGAAGTGTAAATGAAGTGATTAAATGTTGAGGTGATGTAAACATAAACAAGTGTTATTACTGTGAGAGGAGCAGACTGAAGGTAATGACTGAGCCTGGCAGTGCTAAGGCTGTTTGGTGTGAGAGCAGGACAGGAGTTTGCTTGTGAGCTGTCCCTGCTGGTTCTCCCTAATCTAATCGCCGTGTGCTTTTTGTCCCTCTGCAGACTCCGTCGCCGGGCTGGCTGATTGGCGGACGGGGACCCTGAGTCTTGCCGCTCGTAAAGCGGCGGTTTTCTCGGGGGCCGGGGGCCCGTCGGCCCTGACGGGGGCCCCAGGCGGCTGGCTCATGGGGAACGGCGGGCTGTCGCTCGGTGTCGCCGCCCTGGGGGACGCGCCCGGAGGTGCGCCGCCCGCTTTAGCGGCTGTCGTCGGTCGCCGTAGCGATCCAGGGAGTGCACCGCCGAGGCCGGAGACGGTGGGAGGGGCCAAAGTGGAGGTCCCGCCCACCTCCCCAACAGACAAGCTGGAGATCCAATCGGGATTGAGCAGGGAGCTGGAAGAGGAGGAGCCAGGTCGGGCCTGGAGAGATGTGATTGGCGGGTCGGACGGTCAGCAGGACCCCTCCCCCACCACGGAACGCCCAACCGCGGACCCGGCCTCTGACCCGCCCGTGACCGCGGGGTCCTCAGCTTCGCCGGAAACCGAAGGAGAGCTGCCACCCGCTCATCGCCGTGGCAACAGCGTGGAACCGCGAGCCGGCTCGGGCGGGAGCGACACCGGCCCGGGACAGCCCGTCTCAGAGGAGCAGGACCGCCGGAACCCCAAAATGTCCGCTGGGGGCACTCCGCCCCCCGGTCACGTGACCGTCCCTCCAGACCCCAGGCTCTCCTCTGAGGCTCCGCCCCCCGTGGACACCCTGGCCCCCTCTGAGGTTTCGGACACGCCCCCCTCCACCCATCTCGCCACGGCACAGCTCCCCGTCTCAGGTGCAGAAGACACGCTCCCCACAGCCACAGACACGCCCCCGCAAGCCCCAGGAGAGGACCGCCCCACCGGCACTGAGAACAGCTCCCTAAGCCCCGCCCCAGGTAGGTTTCTGATTGGTCCGTGTTCTCGTGATTGACGTTCTCATGAGACCCCTGGGCTTATTGACTGGGCAGAACATTTAGCAGGAAGTTCACTCTGATTGGTTTGCAACACTCCGTTGGAGTGCAGTGGGCGTGTCTCTGGGGAGGAATCATTGGTTCTGCTAGGTGTTGTGGTATCGGTTCAGTCCCATTTGCATTTTAAAACATTCACCTAAAGATTAAATCCATCTATCCATCCAGCCATTATCTATACACGCTTGCTCCTGGACAGGGGCTCCGGAGGTACTGGAGCCTATCCCAGAATGCATTGGGTGAGAGGCAGGGTTTGCCCGGTCCCTGGGTTAAATATCTATTTGAAGTGGTTCATTCCTGCAGATACTGGTAAACACTTTAACACACTGCTTACATACTGCTGTTACTATTCAACCAAGATCGTACAATCTGTATGAAGACATTTCGATAAAAAATCAACACTTTTTTTTTGGAACTGCCAGTAATCTTCAGGATTTATTTTACTCTGCAAGTCTTTCTATTGCAGTATCTGACCCAGGTCTGACTCTCATTTCAACTCGATTCTCTTTTCACCCACGTCCTACTCCTCCTCTCTGCTTTTTCCTCCTGTCCTCTTCCCCCTCCTCCTCCTCCTCCTCCTCCTCACAAGCCTTGTTTTGATCTGAACGGGTGTACTGTCTCTTTAAATAGCCCTGGCCTTGGATCGTGAAAAATCCCCGCTGCTGTGTAGCTCTCTTTCTCTCTCTCCCTCCCCCCATCTCTCTCCCTCTCTCTCCTTCTCTCTCCCTCTATCTCTCACTCTCTCCCTCCCCCCCATCTCTCTCTCTCTCTCTCCATGGAAACAGAAGAGCCTGAGGCATTGAGGAGCCGATGCCGGTTCATGAGGGCCACAGTCCACAGTAGCCCTTAACACAAACTGAACACAATGTCCTACAAACAGCGAACGCAAAGAACATGCAACACAGGCACGAGTAGGTACAGGAGCGGGGTGGAGAGTGCAGCACATTACATTACATTACATTACAGGCATTTAGCAGACGCTCTTATCCTGAGCAACCTGCACAATTTTTTTTAATTTTTTTTTTTTAACGTAGCATCTACACTGCATCCATTTTATACAGCTGGATAGATACTGAAGCAACGCAGTTTTAAGTACTTTACTCGAGGGTACAACGGCAGTTGCCCCACCCAGGAATCGAACCTGCGACCTTTTGGTTACAGAAAAGGTCCTTACCCGCTATGCTACGCTGCCGCAGGTAGCGAACGGGTTTGAGGATGTAGTTTGAGGATTTCTTTGTTTTTATTTTTTATTTTTTTCGTAAAGCGCCCTGGGATGTACGCATGAAGAGCGCTATATAAGAGCTCATTGTATTGTATTGTGTTGTATTGTATTGTGTTGTATTGTGTTGTATTGTATTGTATTGTATTGTATTGTATTGCGTGTGGCTTCAGAAGGAGCTGAAGTGCAGCTGATAGGGCTGTGATGGCTGCAGTCGGTCGTGAGGCCGATGACTCCTCTGCTCTTCGTCTTCGGCCTTGCGTCGCGTTTTTTGTGAATCTGTCTGTTATGTGCAGTTTATCCCTCAGATTATTATTATTTTTTTTTTTTTCTGGCAGGAAGTACGAGCGGCGTCAGGGTCCGCCGCGGGGGTCGCAGGAGCCGTTTCCTGGGAGACGCGCGTCCGTTTCCATGGCTGCGGCCTCGCTTGCGTCGCGTACCCTTTTTTTTTATTTACGCTGGGATTCTTGGAAAACCTGTCCGGGTCGCCGCCCGTGGAATGGGCAGGTTTTCCCCGAGCGAGCGGGTTGGGGCGCACTCTTCCGCGTACCCTCCAAAACCAGCGGGGGGCGGTCGACGGGGTTAACGTGCTCTTGATGGGCGGCCATTTCCGATTCCGGGGAGGTGGATTAATGCCTGTCCTGCGACAGCCTGGCTCAGTTACTGAGATACTGAGTGTATACGTGTTTTTATTATACATAAAATATATTAAATATATGAATTTCACCCGATTTCTTTTTCCTAATATGGAATTTCCACTGATGTTTGACCTCAGTGTGACCTACGCGTGACCTCTGCGTGACCTCATCTTGCAAGTCCACTCCTAATGCAGCCAGAAGCTCACGCTGTGTCTTAGGGACTGTGTCCTTCAGTCCCGCGAATCTGAGCTTCAGTGTGCTGTGCTCCACAGCAGCCCAGGTCTGTTCTGCTTCTGCACCGACAGGAGAGATCCGCGCTCTTCCCCTTTCCTTCAAATCTTTCGTTTTTTTTTTCACGGCTTTAAACAAAACAAAAAAAATCATTATTTATGTAGCAGGAAATGAGCAGAAATTGATAGCCGGGCTTCTCAAAACATAGACAAAACCCCAGTGTCTTAGCAACAGAGTCCTTTTTTTGTTTTTTTTTTGCTTAGTTTTTCCTTTCAGTTAGGCCTACAGTATCTGTGACAGCACAGAGTGGCAGGGAGATGCACATCTACTGCTTGAGCAGCGATAATACGCCAGCATGTGCATTCAGATGTGAGAGAGAGATGCTGGAGAAACAGGGAGCAGGTGAAAATAAAGGTGAGTGTATAAAAGAGAGAAAATAAGCGTGGAGAAAGGATAATGGAGGCGGGGGGGATGTTACAGGGCGTGGGGGGGGGGGGGGTTTGTTCACCATCTTAATAAAGCCCATTGCTGGGCTCCACTGTTTTGTGAATTTGCATTTTTCAGTCTCCGAGAGTGGGTGTGCATGCGTGTGTGCATGCGTGTGTGGGTGCGTGCGAGTGTGTGTGTGTGCGTGCGAGTGTGGGTGCATGTGTGTGTGTGCGCGTGCGAGTGTGTGTGCAACCTAGCTAACTTTCAGTCTGAAGGATGGAATTTCACTCCCCTTTCATCACAGATCACCCTTTCCCCAGATTACGTTTTTAAACTCAACACGACACACAGTTACATCAGGCCACCAAAGGTCTTTGGTTCTCTCTGGTCTCAATCTGCCAGCAGAAGGTCAGGTCAGCTGGTGCTCTATTAAAAGTACTCAGTACTGCAGTGTCCGGTGGTATTCGTAGATTTTTCTTCCCCAGAAATTCCCATAATCCACCTCCCCCGAAACACCAACCCTAGACGTGACTGTACAGCGTAGCGTGATGCCTGGGCCTTGACTTCTCACGTTGGGAATGGAAAGTGTTTTTGCGCAGAACCCCCCCCCACCCCCCTTCAGGTGTGTCGGTCGGTGGGGCTGCATGCACCACCTGAGGTCATTAGCATGGGGCAGGTGCACATAAAACAGGTGGAGCGGCTGTTTAGGCTGAAACGTCGCCCCCTGCTGACTCTCAGAAACGCCTTTTTGAACTCTGGGATATATATATGCATGGAGTAACGTGCTGGGGTTTGGAGAGGCTCTGGCAACCTTGAAGAATGGAATCCTCAAAGACCAACCCCCTCCCAGCAAGGGCTTTGATTTCGATGGCGGGCGAGGGGCAGATGTAAAACGAGTTCAGTGTCTTCACTTTTCAATTTGTGAAAGCTGAAAATTGGCGAAATCCATAATTGCTATGCAGAGAGGCTTTTAAAATTAGAATTTTTTTTTCTTTTAATATTTTTGACACAAACGCTGCTTTTGCCACTGGTTTAGATTTGTTATTTGTTATTTTCGCATTTCTGCATTCGGCAGAGCAGCTTGTGTTTCGTTCTTTGCTTACAGTCTCTTTATACAGCTGGATATTTGCTGAAGTAATTCAGGTTAAGTAGTTTGCTCGAGGGCACAGCGATATCGTCAACAATGTTGCAAATATTTACTTTGAGGATGGAAAGCGATTTAATAATGCAATAGGCAACCAATTAGCATACATATTAAGTTATACACAATGAATACGTTCGAAAATTGTGAATCCGTCGTTCTCCAGGTTATTCTGCAGTGTGTCACGTTCTTATGTCCTTAAGTGGGAAGCAGGAACAGAATAGCGTGTCTGTACGTGTTGGTGTATGAGCACGTGTGCGTGTGTCTGTGGCGTGTACAAGTCATTGTGTGTGTGTGTGTGTGAGTGGGTTTGTGTGAGTAGGTCTGTGTGTGTGTGTGTGTGTGTGTGAGAGTGGGTTTGTGTGAGTAGGTGTGTGTGTGTGTGTGTGTGTGTGTGAGTAGGTCTGTGTGTGTGTGTGTGTGAGTGGGTTTGTTTGAGTAGGTCTGTGTGTGTGTGTGTGAGTGGGTTTGTGTGAGTAGGTCTGTGTGTGTGTGTGTGTGTGTGTGTGTGAGTGGGTCTGTGTGTGTGTGAGTGGGTTTGTGTGAGTAGGTCTGTGTGTGTGTGTGTGTGTGTGTGTGTGAGTGGGTCTGTGTGTGTGTGAGTGGGTGTGTGTGAGTAGGTCTGTGTGTGTGTGTGTGTGTGTGGTGTGTGTGAGTAGGTCTGTGTGTGTGTGTGTGTGTGTGTGTGTGTGTGTGGTCTGTGTGTGTGTGTGTGTGTGGGGTGTGTGTGTGTGTGTGTGTGTGTGTGTGCGCATGCAGTGTGTTCACACAGCTGTCATAAGCTTCATTATGAGCTCGTTGGTAAAGTCGTTAATCCCAGTGTAGTGTTAAAGTTGCCATTTAACACCTTTTTTTTTTCCCCCGCGAGGTTGCCGTTGACGGTGGGTTTTACACCAGCGTCAGTAACTATGAGGCCGCTGTCTGTGGATCAGAGGATTAATGGGATGGAAACTGACTGCGCGAAACTGCAGCTAATTCACACAGCGGCAGGGCGATGGCTACAAGGACCCAGGGTTTTAAGAGTTGGGGGGATGGTGTGGGTGTGGGGGGGGCAGGGAGGATTGTAAAGTTTATGAATGACAAGATGTTGCCCAATTACAGGGGAACTCCTGACGGTCTCGCAATTCGAAGCTGCTTCGTTCGGTCAAAACAATTTAGCGTATTTTAAATTAAAAAATGAACCTGTATTGCACTTGGCCTGGAAGTTTTGCTACGTAAACATACTGCAGATTCGATCGATCTGCAGTATCGATCTGCTGTGGGGGTGGCGGGGGGACCGGTGATCCATCAGTGCTACCAGTCCCTGGAAGTCAGTGTGTATGGCTCATTTGAGGGGGGGGGGGGGCCGGGGATGTCGAGTAAGCAATCAAGCTGAAGTATTTATAAACGGAAAAAACCAGATTAACCATGAAATACGCAAACCGATGACCAGCCCAGCCTGTATTCTGGGGGAATGGTGTGTGTGCCCTGTGATGGACTGCCGGCCTATCTGGAACTGAGTTCCTGCTTCAGTGCCCAATGCATGCTGGGATAGGCTCTAGGACCACCCTGCGACCCTGACCAGGAATAAGCGGGTACAGATAATGGAAGAATGGATGGATGGATGGAGGGATGGAGGGATGGATGGATGGATGGAGGGATGGATGGATGGATGGAAGGATGGATGGATGGATGGATGGATGGATGTATTTTAGGGCTGGCTAAACTTAGCGGTATCCCCTCTCTGTTATAACGGACTGCTAAGCAGCCTGCCGGACAGCATCCGTCCAAGCCCAGCTTCTGGATGTGGGCGTGGTTTTGAGTGTTGGGTGACGGCTGCTGTGGTCACGCCCCCCTGTGGAAATGCTGGAGACTGCACGCGTGGACCGCGGTGTGCTGTGCGGTCTGGAGACAGGGGGCAGTGTCGAGCTCCGAGAGAGAGAGAGAGAGATATGATGATTAATGATCCTGATTCGAGCCAACCTCAGGAGTGTCTCCGCAAAGTCAAATAAAATGTAATAAATGTTTACCAGCACCAAAATATAACTGGGGGAAAGAAAAGTAAAGTTGGATGAAAGAGAAAGGGCGGGGGGGGGGGGGGTTTACGCACACTTTTTTCTTCTTTTCTTTCTTCTGTTTGTTTATTTATTTATTTATTTATTTATTTCAAAAGAAAGCAGAGAAACAATTATTTCAGAGCATGCACCCTAGCAGTGCTTTTGAGTGTAGTGTGTTTTTTATTTTTTTTGTTTTGTTGTTTTTCCCGCCCCTAAGGGTTTCCGTGACAACAGGAGCAAATTTGTCCCGAGCCTTAGGGTGGCGCATGCAAATGAGGACATGGCTGCTTCGTTTTCATTTTTTTGTTTTGTTCAGAAACGAATAATTTAAAAGATGAAACAAAATAACAGCCCTGCTTTTTGCAGGAGTCTCTCCCCTTGTTGCCCCTCAATTACCCCCCCCCCCCTTCCCCCCCAAATAAAAAGCCTTTCTCTAGGTTGGGGGAGGGTGGGACATGCCGGTGTTTGTAGTGGTCACTGAAGGTACTGCAGGCATTATTTATTTCATTGGCAGAAAACGATAATGAAGTGTTAAAATAAGAAACGTGACTAAAGTATTAAGCGTATCAGGAAGAAGGCTTGTGAGTAGGAAAAGAGCAAGAGAGGCAAAGGGAGAGAGAGAGAGTGTGGAAGAAGAGCGAGTGGGAAAGAGAAAGAGAGAGAGTGTGAGTGTGTGAAAGAGTGAGAGAGGGAGCAGAGACGGGTGGAGTGGAGCCTCTTCTCCCTGTAGCTGAGTGTGATACTCCTGTAATCAGAGGGAGCAGCTGGAAGCCAGGGAGAGTCAGAGGGGGGGAAGAAAAACCTGCCGGTACGTATATATCTCAGACCTGTCAAATTTAAATAGTCATTTTAACTGGAGGAGGCTGTGTTAAAATGAAGCCCTGTCATTCGCTGAGCCTCGGCCCCTGGAGGAGGGCGTTCGTCTGGCCCGGCAGGAGGGCCTGAGCCTCTCCAGACTCCAGTGGGGGGGGGGGGGGGACTTAATGGGCTAATTAGCTACCTAGCACCCCCGCAGAGCCGCGAAATGTGGTTTATTAGGGTGCGGTTTGACTGTGGTCAGGTGGGGGGGGGGGCGTTGGTTGCCGGCTGAGCTTGGCGCTCGGCGAACGGTCTCCCTCACCTGCCGAGAGAGCGGCTGAACAAGCCCCGCCCACCGAAAGGTCAAAGGTCAAAGGTCGCAGGAGGGCGACGCTGTGGATTCACGCGCAGGCGACGGAGTTTCTGGGCGGGGTTCAGGGTGGCCGGCTGGCTTTGAGCGGTTGTCATGGCGCCAGAGACGGCGGGGGTTTGAGCGGTTGTCGGCGCCAGGCTGCGCGGTTGCGGCCCGCGCACCGACGCGCCTCGCCCCAGCGTCCAGCGGGCGGTCTCAGGTGTGTTGGGGGCGAGACACACAAACTGCTTACCAGCCCCGACTCCACCTCTGATCCCCGCCTCTGTGACCCCATTACAGGGATCAGTGGGTCCCAGAACAACCAAGACAAGGGCTGGGGATTGTGTGTGTGTGTAAGTGTGTATCTCTCTCTTATTAATGAGCATACTGTACGTGCGTGTGTGTGTGTGTGTGTGTGTGTCTGTGTCTGTGTGTGGTGCATGTGTTTGTATGTGTAAGTGTGCATGTGCATGTGCGTGTGCGTGTGCGTGTGTGTGTGTGTGTGTGTGTGTGTGTGTATCTGTGTGTGTGTGTGTGTGTGTGTGTGTGTGTCTTTGACATTTCCCTCGCAGCGTGATGCTGGCTCGCAGTTGGCCGGGGGAGCAGCGTCTCGCTCGTGTCTAATGAAGCCTTCAGTGCTTCTGTGCGCTCGGCCCTTCTGCCGCCCTCTCCTGCCGCTGCCGAATCTGGCCCCGCCGCCCCGCTGCGCCTGGCCTTGGGGAGCGCGCGTGAGCGCCGGAGAGAGGGGAACATTCAGACAGATTAACTGCCCGTTTTCGCTGCGGAGAGAAAGAGGCTTTTGGCCGCGCGGCGTTCTCGGGAAGGCGTGCGCTCGGCGTCGTAGAACGCAGGAATGTTTCGTTCCAATTTGGAACCGGCGGCCCAGAGCGCTCTCAAGTGGCCGCGGCATCCTAGCAACACTGGCCGTCGGACTGATGACATCACAGCGGTTCCCATTGTGACAGCACCTGTTGCCATGGAAAGAACATCAAGTTTAGAATGGGGCTCTTCAGGCCGGGAGCTTCCAGGGCCTTCTGGGATTGATTTTAATGTCTGCTTCCAGCCTGCAGGGTCAAGAGCCTTTCAGGCACCATGGAGAAAATATTCATTTTCTTTTGCTAATGTCTGGGCTGAGCAGGCAAAAAAAAGCACCCTGCTGCTTTGTCTGTGGCCTTCTCCATTACCCGAGTAGATTGTAGATTGTAAAACGGTAACTCGACTCTCCTGTAGTACTGTGTGGCCTGTGGGCTGTTCCAGGTGTGCCTGTAAGGGAGAGCATTGCAGCAAGTCACGAAGCGCAGCCGATGACGCCATATTCGAGCGACCGAGAAAAATTGGGAAAAGTTGCTGGAGGACTAAGAGGAATTTTAAGAAAGCCGTCATTGAAATGATTTCACAGTGTGACCTAACGAGGTGCCAGGCGGTGAGCTACGGCACAACTGACCTGATATGCCGACATATGACTTCTAAAGCAGAGGCCAGCCTTGGAATATATTTGTGTGAAATTAAGTGATTAAGCTGTTCGGGAGGGGAAATGAAATCCAGACCAGTTAATTACTTATTTAAATGGTAAATGGACTGCATTTATATAGCGCTTTTATCCAAAGCGCTTTACAATTGATGCCTCTCATTCGCCAGAGCAGTTAGGGGTTAGGTGTCTGGCTCAAGGACACTTCGACACGCCCAGGGCGGAGTTTGAACCGGCAACCCTCCGACTGCCAGACAATCGGTCTTACCTCCTGAGCTATGTAGCAACGGATAAGCAACGGTGCTCAGCTTTTGCAAAAAAAAGGTTTAAGCTTTCTTTTCTTACAAACCGGATACAGTTAAATTGTAAAATAATGAAACAGAAAAAATAATTTAAAATGTGCAGTTCTTGCCTCAATATCACAGTAAGTGTGTGCCTGATGAGACCATAAACAACAACTGTTTCTTTATGCCTTTGAAATATCAAAGGAAGGGGTTGTTTTGAAATTAATTTATATTTATGGCATTTGGTATACACTGGTATGCCTAAATGTGTCACCTAAATGGTATATCTGAATATAAATTATGAGAGTAAAGATTCATTTCCCCCCAACTCTTGATTTTTTTCACTCCTGATTGCAATTTTAGCTCCTCCCCTTTGCTCCAAAGAGGGGAGGGGCTTCCACTTAGCCTCTAGCAGCCAGTCAATCCCCTCTTTCCCTCAGGACTGCACAGCCAATACATTTGGGGGAGGACAACACGGGGTTCTTCTGTTCTGCAACCCCACGATTTCACTTTGCAGAATTTAATATCCTCAACAACTCGTATACCTTTTTTTTTTTTTCCCCAATTCACTCCCATTTCTATATGTGGGTGTGTACATAAACAATTCCGTGTTCAATGTTTTTGCTCAAAAGGCGCAATGGCAGTGCCCCACTCGCGATTTGAACCCCGCAACCTCTCAGTCAAGCGGCCCAGCCGTGCTACAATGCCGGCCGGAGCGGTCGATCGTTGTTGTGCTGTGAGGCGGGAGTTGCCCTAGCAACCGGAGCCTTCCCTTGCCTCCTTCGGCGGCTCAGTTAGCGGCCGCTGGGGTGCGGGCGGGCGAGCGAGCGAGCGAGAGAGCGAGCCGCGTCCCGCCGACGCCACAGCCGCCGTTTCCCGAGCCGCCGGAGGGCTCAGCACCGACCGATCAGTCGCCGAGGCGCTAATTAAAAGTCAAACGGAACCCGCAGGATAAAGCCGTTTAGCGAAATATTAAATGCCGCGCAGATGTTAGCCTCAGTTAGCCTCAGTTAGCCTCTTATTTCATCCTAGCGGTTTCAAAAAACCACTTCCGAGCATTTCTTTCATACTGAAAGTGTTACGTTTTGGTAATTCGTTCCTTTGTTGTCTTTGCTGTTGTTTTTGTTGTTTCGACTGTTTTCATGCTAAAAGGCTGGTGTGTGTGTGTGTGTGTGTGTGGGTTTTTTTTTTTCTTTTTGTGATCCTCATTAATTGTCGAATGTGCGACTCTCCAGTCGGCTGCAGTGCAAGGACGACTTTAATTAACACTGAAGGCAGGAGGAATTAAATGTGTGATCTTAAGCCGCCGACGAGGATTATCCTTATTTAACTATGAGAGCGGTGGGGGGGGGGGGGCAAGGGGGATGGGGGGCACGCCATTTGCTCTTGTTCTTCTCCTTCTTACTTTTTTCCTTGTTAACTTCAGGCCTGGTGCTGCAGGAAACTTTTTTAAATTTTTTAATTTTATTTTTTATTAACAGTGCTGGCTTATTTAGGGTTCGTGTTTTTGGACGGCGTGACGGAGAAAAGAAAGTCCTCGTCATCAAACGGGCGATTTCCCGCCAGTGTGGAGCTGCCCTTGCCCACAGAGCCGGCCCTCCTGGGAGGGCGTTTTTGCAGTGGTCTCATTTCTGGGGAAAAGCAAAGGGGTTTGAAAACCTTGAAAAAATGCACACGTTTGTGAATTAGTGCCCGGAGAACAAGGATCCATGAACTGGATAATGGGTGAAGCTACCATGTGTTGTCAATTACGTGCTTGTTTGGACCAATCAATGGGCTGTTTACTGGGGGGGAAAATCATTTTGATTGGTTCAGACCAGTGAGTCGTTGCTCCATCCATTATTTGGTTCACAAAGTCTCTCTTCTCTTAGTAATGTCATTTTCTAAACCTCATGAGGTTGCATTTGTGTGTGTGTGTGCGCGTGTGTGCGAGAGAGAGAGTCTGTGTGTGTGTGTGCGAGAGAGAGAGTGTGTGTGTGTGTGTGCATGTGTGTGAGAGAGTCTGTGTGTGTGTGTGCGTGTGTGAGAGAGAGATGTTTTGCAGTGGATTTGGGGCAGGTGTGTGTGTGAAAGAGAGAAGAAGTGTTGTGTGTGTGCCACACACGCACAGACACTGAACACACACACACAAACAATCACCAACAATCACGACACAATCACACACAACACACACACCACACACACACACACACACAAATCACAACACCAATGCATGCACACAGCACACAACGCACAACACGTATATGCACACACACACACACACATACAAACAATTACACACACATGCACACACACAATTACACACACGCACACACACACAATGACACACACACACGCACGCACACACACGCAATCACACACACGCACACACATGCACACACACACAATCACACACACATACGCACACACACACACACACACACGCGCTCTGTGCTCTTTAGCATATGGGGATTACAGCGCACGGCTGATGCATATTTAAAGAGCCAGAGTCACAGAGGGGCTGAATGCCTTTTCAGAGGAGGGCCTCGTGATCCACTCTGACAGATAAACCAAAGAAGGGATAGTGATGCATCTCTCTCAGTGCCTTCGGCAAAGCCAGGCTTCCTTCAGCTTCATCATTATCTAAGCACTCCCTCCCCCCACCACCCCCACCCCCCCTTCCCCTGTCCCCCCGTCCGATTTACACACCTGACATATCCGTCAACTTGGACAGTTTGTCAGTTTTTACCGTCTCTATGACGTCCTGCACAGTCAGTCCGGTTGTCACAGATTCTGCGCCACGCTCCTCTTGCGCATCATCACTGTGCGCCACAAGGGCCCGTTTGCTGGAGCCATTGTGGCTCAAACGCAGTCTGCAAGTGCCCAGCTCCTCAGCACAACCCTGTCTGGCAAAAACCCTACACCTGGAGATGGAACACAGAGAATTAAAGTTCTATAACCCCTAGACCTGGAGACAACACAGAGAATTTGAGTTATATAACGCCTACACCTGGAGACAGAACACTGAGAATTTTGGATTCTATAACCCCAATACCTGGAGACAACACAGAGACTTTGGGTTCTATAAACCCTACACCTGTAGATAGAATATAGAACCTTCTGCTTCTGAGGCACTGAACACACCTTCAAGCTCAACAGTAACACAGTTACTGAACACGTTGAAGCTTGAAGCTCGACAGTAACACAGTTACTGAACACAAACTGAAGCTCAACAGTGATACATATTTACTGAACACACACACACACACACATACACACACACAACAAGCTAAAGTAACACAAAGCGTCTGTTCTCTTCTCTTCACACACTGAAGGCCAGCACCCACGCAGAGTTTATCTGGGTCTAACCATGCTTTTAGCAGCTGGCTGAAACCCTGATGTGTGTGTGTGTGTGTGGGGGGGGGGGGGGTGAGTTTGTTTAATTAATTGATGCATTAATTAGGGGGCCAGGCAATGCTACCACATATTGACGTGTTAAATGTGGCGATCTGCAGAGCTGTTAATAGAGATTCGCTGAACGTGAACGGCGACAGTCGCAAAAATGGGGCTTTTGTCTGCTACACAAGCCGGCTCTCTCTCTCTTTCCATCCATCTTTCTTTCTTTTTTTATCTCCCTCCCTCCCTCGCTCTCTCTGTTGCAATCCATAAAGCATCCTTCTTTGTAAAGATGGGGCTATTCACGTTTTTTTTTTTTTTTGCAACAGCAATTACGGACTAGACAAACGGCAGCAGCACATTCAAGCCGTGTGGAAGAGTGTAATTTATCCTTCAAATGTTAAATGGTAATAAAGTGATGTCACATGTAGCAGTGAATTAAAACCCTCTCTCTCTCTCTCCATCTCTCTGTCTCTCCATCTCCCTTTCTCTCTAAAACTGCCTTCATTTCAATCCGTCTATCTCACTCACTCAATCAATGTCAGTTCCCCGCCCCCCCCCCCCCCCAAATGAAAAGGAACCGTGTTGGGACAGTAAATTGAGTTGTGTTGCAACAGTAAACAATTGGCCGCTGTAAACAAGTTTTTAAAAAGAAAAAGAAAAGATGATACAAAAAATTAATCAAACCAGTGAAGCTACCATCTGCACCCTCCTACTTTCCGTAAGTTTCCTTTTTAAAAATCTGAAAGTTGAAATGTTGAATTCCCACTTTCCACCAAGACATGCTGGTCTCGGACGAGTCCTGTGAGAGACGCAGACACGGTTCTTGGGCAGGGGATTGTGGGATACCGGCTGTGTTTGAAATTGATTTTGCCCACAGGCGTCGTTCAGCGGAGCGAGAATGTGAATATTTACCCACTGAAGGAGGCAGCAAGCCAACCTGCTTTCTGCGGGAATGCTGTAGCTTGTGTGTGTGTGTGCACGTGTGCGGGTGTGTGTGTGTATGCGGGTGTGCAGGTGTGTGTGTGTGTGTGTGTGTGAGAGAGTGTGTGTGTGCACGTGTGCGGGTGTGTGTGCATGTGTGTGTGCGTGCGTGCGTGCGTGCGCGTGCATGGGTGCAGGTGTGTGTGTTTGCAGTTCATCCCCACAAATCTGTGTTTAGGACCTGGCTAACCAGTAATCAGAAAGATTCTTCCAGTCAATCAATCAATCAGTCGATCAGCTGACAGGATGATTCCGCCCAAAACGGTGATATCAGTGGCAGTGGATTGGTGGACTGGTGGATTGGTGGGTTCGTAGTGCATTGTGATTGGTTCGTAGGAGTCATTGATTGACTGCTGTGACACACAGTGTCTCTCTGCCCCACAGATACAGGCGCCTGCCAGTCGAACCCGTGCCAGAACGGGGGCACCTGCATCGACAAGACCGAGTCCTTCATCTGCCTGTGCCTGGCCAGCTACGGGGGAGCCACCTGCGACAAAGGTAAAGAGGCTGAATCAGCCAATCACGTTTCCCCCTGTGCCTGCGACAAAGGTAAAGAGGCTGAATCAGCCAATCACGTTTCCCCCTGTGCCTGCGACAAAGGTAAAGAGGCTGAATCAGCCAATCACGTTTCCCCCTGTGCCTGCGACAAAGGTAAAGAGGCTGAATCAGCCAATCACGTTTCCCCCTGCGCCTGCGACAAAGGTAAAGAGGCTGAATCAGCCAATCACGTTGGCTGATTAAACGGCTCTGCCAATCAGGAGACGAGCTGCGTTTGAGGTGCGCCTCCGAACCCCGCCGTGCGGTACAGCAGCCGCGGCGACAGGTAGCCCTTCACAGCAGCGCTAGCTTAAAAAAAAAATTCTGATTATGTTTAAAAACGCGCGGATCGCGGGAGTGTGTTTGCCCCGCTGCGGGCTGACGTGTGTGTGTGTGTGTGTGTGTGTGTGTTTTACCGCGACTGCGAAATCTGAATTTACCGAATTTATGAGCAATCACCTTCCACACCCCCCGTACCCCAGAGGCCTGTTTATAGAGAAATTATGCTCCTCCCCCCACCCTCACCCCCATTCCTATCTCACTGCTGAAATTTAATCCAAAAAAAAATAATATAAAATAATAATAATGTTGGTTTGAGCTGTACAATATACGCACTTCTTCCCGATGCTGGTCCTCTCCCGTTTCCATGGAGACCGCCTCTATGTGGGCAATTAAACTTGTCGGACGAGCACAGCCCAGCGCCCCAGGTGACCACTTCACGGCCCTGGCACCGCGGCCACAAAATCAGACAAACGCGGCGTTTTCCAGAGCATCAGCCATTCAGCCGTCACAGAGCAGGACGTGCTTGGAGTATCGCCAAAAAAAAAAAAAGAAAATGATTATTTAAAAAAAATATTCCCAAGGATGACAATCGAAATCTGTTCAGACACATGCGGTGATGCCCCAGTGCTGTGCTTGTTACGGTGCTTCTTTTCATATAAGGAGCCAATCAGTGAGTTTTTCTCCCCAGAGAAAAACAGTTCCTTGGTACCAGACCACAGAGTGTGTTCATGCACTAGAACGGTGCCTTGAAACCAGACCACAGAGTGTATCCATGCACTAGAACATCAGACTTGCTGAATTGCCTGAGACTTCTTGCGAACAAATCAGCAGGCGAAACAAATTTCACCCGTTTTTCCCTTTCACCGCTTTGGCACCGAGATCTACGCGAACGCGGCGGCCGCCTTCGCTGGGATTTCATCAGACAAATAAAGAGAAGTAAGGAGATTTCTTTAATGAAACCCCCGAGGAGAGGCAGCGTCGAAGCACGTTCGTTTTAAAACGATGAAAGGGACTCTTCTCTTCCTCGCTGCTTCACGCGTAGCTTGGGGGGGTTTTATCCTTCCTGCTCTTGCTTTCCTCCCTCTTCGTCCTCCTCGATAGGCGAGCGAAGCAGCACCGGAGTCCCTAATGCGCGCAAGCCCGTACCAAGGAAGAATGTGGGCAAACATCGTTTAATCTGCGGGAGCTTGAGCAGCGTCTTACGAGGTTGAGGTGCTCGAAATAATGATTTGACCCCGGTCTGGTGCGCGGGAGGCGTCCCCTGGCGTCCCATGCCCAAACAGGCCCTTTGGCATTTCGTGTTTAATTAAACGGTGTTTGATGTTTGCCGAGCGCGGTCAGTGGCGGGCGCGGGCGCGGTCTCGTACGGGTATCTCCGGCGAGAGAGCAACGCCCCAAATTCCTCGGGTGAGACCGAGAGCGATGCAGCCGACTCCCCAAACACCCCGTCGTGAAAATTAATCTCAACCCCCAAATCCCTCCCCCCCCCCCCCCCCAGATGAATATCTTTCTCCTCTGAGGCTTTGAGCAGTGTGTGTACAGTAATGGAGATTAATGACCTCTAATATCCATGCTGGAGGAACGTGTGCCAGGGGTATTAACCAAAAGGCTGTTGATCACAATGAGGGGCGGGGTATTTTTCCAGAGAGAGTGGAAGTTTTCAGGACCATCCAGTCAAAATTGGCCGGCAGTCTTGTTTCTCTTCCGCGCAGTATTTAATTTTTTTTTTTTAATTATTTGTCCAAAAACTATTCGCGCTCTTGTCCAAGAGGTTTCTTTGGGTTTGTTGTTGTTGTTGTTGTTTTTTTCATTTTTGTTTTCCTGTTTAAGCCTCATTTTAAACCCAGAGGAGAGAGACAGTCAAATTATTTTAATACCCGGAGGAGCCTCCCAGATGCTGACTGTCATAAGTTACGCTTTTTTTGGGGCTTGTCCTGTTGAGTTGGGAACTTGACGTTTTTTGTTTTTGTTTTTGTTTTTTATTTTATTTCGAGATGCCAACTCGCGGATTTACGCTCGTGTGAATTAGGCCCTCTGTTGGCTGCAGTTTGGCACTGGGTTTTTGCTGATATGTGGTGCAGCGGTAAGACCGGGGGGGGGGGGACTGGAGGGGTGAGAAGCCGGCCAGGCTGAACAACACAGAACCCGGAGAGAGAGAGAGAGTTTAGAAAATCTGCACGCCTACACCCACGCTGTGAACCCCATCGTATCCCAGCATGCCTCGCGGCCTGGTTCTCTGAGCCGAGGCCCTGGGGGAGTGTGATTGGCTGCCCCAGCAGCACCAGGCCGGCTTCATAAATAGCCTTCCTGCTGTACGCTTGGCTTGTGGTCATCCTGGGTGAGCTAAACTACTTCCCCCCCCGAAGTTTAGGGAGAACGTTTTTATGTCTTCTCTCGGTTCAGCTGTAAGTATTAGTTTTTTGTTTTTTTTGTTTTTCTTTTTTTTGCCCCCTGTTCAGAGACTGCTGGCAGGTGAAAGCTCCCATGCGTCACCAAATCACCAATTCTTCTCACTCTCGCGCGTTTAAACGGGTGAAATTCGGCAAATAAGCGCCCGTCGCCCGCCAGACCACCGCCTGGGCCCGCCGTCAATCGGGGGGAGTACTGAGAACTCCCAAAACCGGAACAAAATTACCAACCTAAAAAAAAAAAAGAGGCATTTGATAGCAGACTGTGGGACTTGGCCCAACGCTGGAACGGTCCTCTAACAGGACGCGCCTCCCAGAAGCCTTTGCTTCAGTTTGTCCTTAACGAGCACCGCCTGCCGCCAGACTCCCCAAAATGGCACGAAAGCTCTGTGGCATTCTGTGCCGTTTCACAGTCTCTGCTTCGCATACAATATGGGGCCCTTTCTCTCTCATTGGCTCTCTCCCCCTCTCTGTGCTTGCCTCTAATGACGGGGGATTGGGTGTGTTTTCCTTGGCAAGCTGGTAGGAACCAATCACAGTCTTTCTGCTATGGGGAGGAGCCGAGCCGAGTCTTTCGATTGGTCCAAGTGATTGACACTGTGCGATAACTATGGCCATTAAGATGGGTACATGTATGTTTGTGAAGGGTTTATGAAAGGCTTATGAATGTTTTATGAAAGGCTTATGAAGGGTTTATGAAAGGCTTATGAATGGCTTATGAATGGTTTATGAAAGGCTTATGAATGGTTTATGAAAGGCTTATGAAGGGTTTATGAAAGGCTTATGAATGGCTTATGAAAGGCTTATGAATGGTTTATGAAAGGCTTATGAATGGCTTATGAATGGTTTATGAAGGCTTTATGAATAGTTTATGAAGCCTCACTCTCCCAGCATTAGGTTTTCCCTTTGCTGTGTATCACTGTAAAATTAATTACCGTGAATATTAATAATTCATTTTTTTTTTAAACAAGGAAGTACATTTCTAAAATTTTCAGGGGCAGATACGTGTGTCCCAGAGAAATTAAACCAGGGTGTTTTTTGTGCTTTGAACTTGTGAAAATGCAATGCCTCTAGGGCGAAACAAAGTCCTGAATAAAGTTCCTGTTGTTTAGCACAAGGACACAAACAGATTTCAGAGAGGAGAAATGAGTTTCCCAAGACTCCTGTCTGAGTGCGAAAATGTGATCTGCATCAAGAGTGGTAACTGCACAATAAACTCATACATTACACAATCTCTAATAAACTCATACATTACACGATCTCTACTAAACTCATACATTATACGATCTCTAATAAACTCACACATTACATGATCTCTAATAAACTCTAATAAGTCTGACTAAAAAGCAAAGACATTGCAGGTACTGTGTGCTGCGGCATCAGAATTATATGATTGAGTTTATTTTTCCAGTTAACACTTTCCAATAAGGTCACATGAATTAGGATTAACTGATGTAGTTGTTAGCATGAACTAATGATGTACAAATGCATTAACAAAGCTACACGGATTAACTTTTCAGTGGTTCGCAGTCAAGAGCTACATTGGTTAATGCCAAGTCATGTGACCTTATTGTAAAGTGTTACCAGTTTCCCAAACAAAACATTTCATATTAGATGGCTGCAATTACTTTCTCGCTGTTGGTAATAAGGGAAAGCTTTCATCTGTAACTGAATAATTGGCAAGCATTTGGCAGTAATATTTAAAGCCCTGAGCCCCAGTGTGTGAATTATGATAGCTCTCAATACAGAACAGAGTTTGCAGGAAATTTTTCAAAAATTAATTAGAAAAAAAAAGATGCACTGCTCGTCGTGATGGTTGCGGTGAAAAAATCTGAAAAATTATTAAAGTATGCAGTGTGTTCAGTGTTCAGCAGGCTGCAGAGCTGGTGGTTTTCATATAGAGATGCCTTAACGCATAGTGTTAATGCAGTGGTCAGGACCATGCCTTTCGCAGAGCTGGGAGACCGGAGTGGGAGTTTCAGTGTTTGCAGGTGTTGAGTACTTCAGTTCCGTTTATTTTAACGGTGTGCTTGGCTGAAGAGTCCACACGCCTTGTTTGCAAGGCACACATTGCCAGCTTATCAAAGGGACACCAGAACAACCTGCAGGAGCTGCATCCTTCAGGACCAGCCTGCAATACAGAGGAGCCAAAATGGCGGATTCAGACGGGGCTGAATGGCTGGGTTCTTGCCATTTTATATGCTTGATTTTGTGCACACACACATGCACAACATACACACACACACGCACCCTCACACACACATGCACAAACATACACACTCACACACAATCACCCTCACACACACACGCGCACACACACACCTCAGCATGGGGGGGAATTATCGCTCTGAGCGGAGGGGGGGGGGGCAGTGGAAGAGGCGCGATGCAGGCGGCTTCGCCAGCGGAGTCATTAATTTACTGGAGTCAGCCGCTCGCGCGCTAATCTGCGCATTCAGAGCAAACGGCGGAACTGCTGATAATTTCTTCTGAGCTTGTTTTTAACTGCCTTTTAGGAGGTAAATGATTTTAAGTGTGTTTTGAACCCAAATGAGCTTCTGTGTGTGTCTGTATGTGTGCATTTTTGTGTGTGTGTGTAGATGTGTGTGTGTGTGTGTGTGTGTGTGCGGGTGTGTGCATTGAGAGCTACATTAGGAAATTACCCCTGTCCCCAAACACCCAAACACACCCTGCTGTTTGTGCTCTGACCCCCCCTCCCCCCCCTCCCCCCCCACAGACACCGAGGGCTGTGACCGCAGCTGGAAGAAGTTCCACGGTCACTGCTACAGGTACTTCACCCACCGGCACACCTGGGAGGACGCCGAGCGGGACTGCAGGGAGCACGGCGGGCACCTGGCCAGCGTCCACTCAGCCGCCGAGCAGGACTTCCTCAACGGTCTGCGCAGCCAATCGGAGCAGAGCACACAGCCAGCACAGCCAATCAGAGCAGAGCACATAACACAGTGCAGCTGATCAGAGCAGAACACACAGCCAGCACAACCAATCAGAACACGGCGCAAAACACAGTGCAGCCGATCAGAGCAGAACACACAGCCAGCACAACCAATCAGAGCAGAGCACACAACCAGCACAGCCAATCAGAACACGGCGCAGAACACAGTGCAGCTGATCAGAGCAGAACACACAGCTGGCACAGCCAATCAGAACATGGCACATAACACAGTGCAGCGAATCAGAGCAGACCACACAACCAGCACAGCCAATCAGAGCAGATCATAGAACACATCGCAGCCAATCAGAGCAGAAAAACAACCAGCACAGGGAACGCAATGTCACAGCAGAAGCAATCAGAACACAGCATAGATCATATCAGTGCAGCCAATCAGAGCAGAGCGCACAACCAACACAGCCAATCAAAGAGAATGTGACAACACAGCAATAGAACATCCTGGGCATGGCAATACAGATAAGAGATATTTGCACAACCAATAAGAGCAACGCACACAATGGAACATGGCCAATCAGAACACAGCAAACAAAAATACCCAGTAACCAGTTGGAAAAATACCCAACACAGTGTGTACTGGACCTTAACTTTGAGTGGGAAAGACTAATGTCCCCTTTAATGAAGCTAATCTGCAACACCCATGCTGAGACGACATTAAAACCGCTGGAATAAATAAACAATACATAAACTAATACGTCCATTATGGCACTGCCCAGGATTTAAAAGAGAAAAATTATACGCCACTTTTAAAAAACAAATAGGACCTTGACTTATGCATGCATACGATACGAGTTGCAGTGGTGAGTTAATATTCAGACCTAGTGACAGCGCGCTGCGCAGGTGAACATTAATTACCCACTAGGGGTCACAGCAGCCTGCTCTTTCAAGCACGCAGCTCGCGATGTTTCCAGCGTGAGCTTTAATTCGGTTGCTAGCTGCTGCTGCTGCTCATTACCAGCCTTCCCCCCGGGGGAGTTTTTAAGGGTCAAATGAAGCAGATATGGAGGCTAAACGAGGGATTCAGCCTCGCACCTCTCAAAAGGACCGACTTTAAAACTTCACCCCTGAATTCACTGGAGAACATTTACAATATCACATTACATTTCAGACTCAAGAGTTTTACAGTTACCTCGTTGTGAATGTGACGTGTGAACGGAATTCTGTTCTTGCCCTGTGTGTGTGTGGGGTGTGGGGTGTATGACGCTTGCTGCTGTACGTTTTGTGGCGTTTCCTGTCGGTGGGGTGGGGGGGGGTGGTGTAACTGCTCCTCCTCTCTCTCAGGTTTGGGGCACGAGAACGCCTGGATCGGCCTGAATGACCGCACGGTGGAGGAGGACTTCCAGTGGACGGACGACATGGAGCCGGTAAGAGTCGCCGCCGTGCCCCATGGGTAAAAAAAAAACCGTCCCTGGACCCTCCTGCATGTCCCCGCCTTTTACACACAGGGTCCTCACTACTAATTATTATTATTATTATTATAAGCATCATCACCCTCGTCATCATAACGGGATAGTTCTGTTAGTTCTGTTTTCTTTGTTTGTAAAATGTCCTTAGAAAAGTTTACCTGTCTGGTCTGTGTACATTTGAGCTGGAGTGTTTTGTGTGTCGTCGCCCCCTGCAGGAGTATGAGAATTGGCGGGAGAACCAGCCGGACAACTTCTTCGCGGGCGGCGAGGACTGCGTGGTGATGGTGGCCCACGAGGACGGGAAGTGGAACGACGTGCCCTGCAACTACAACCTGCCGTACATCTGCAAGAAAGCTACAGGTAAATACACCTGTATCACACCTGTATACCTGCCGTACATCTGCAAGAAAGCTACAGGTAAATACACCTGTATCACACCTGTATACCTGCCGTACATCTGCAAGAAAGCTACAGGTAAATACACCTGTATCACACCTGTATACCTGCCGTACATCTGCAAGAAAGCTACAGGTAAATACACCTGTATCACACCTGTATACCTGCCGTACATCTGCAAGAAAGCTACAGGTAAATACACATGTACTACAGGTAAGCTACACCATAACTGCACCTGTACCACACCTGTGTGCCTGCTACAATTTGCAAAAAAGCTACAGGTAACTACGTCTGTATCACACCTGTATACCTGCTCTGTACCTGCAAGTAAGCTACTGGTGACTACACCTCTACTACAGGTAAGCTACACCATAACTCCACCTGTACCACACCTGTGTGCCTGCTGTAATTTGCAAGAAAGCTACAGGTAACTACACCTGTGCACTAACAGGTAAGTTACAGTTAGCTAAATCTGTGGGGCGGGGGGGGGGGGTGGTTGCCTGTCTTGCCACCCTACATTTGTACACAAATGCAGTAAATGTAGCCCAGCATAAACATTTTGGGCTGCAGATGATTCAGAATTTTTAAAAAGTGTTACTCAGTGTTGGCACACCTCCCACTAGCGACAGAATAAACAAACACACAGCCCCTGCTGCAGGGCCATCTCTCTTCACGGAAGGGAATGCAGTCAGTTGAGAGCAGGCTGAAATTCACACCAGGTGTAAACGGAACGTCGACGTGCACGTGCGCAGGTTTTCAAACGGGAACCGTTCCCGCGGTGGCGACCGTCTCGAACCCTCGGACCCCGTCTTCACTGCTCTATCAATCTGGCGGACAGGCAGATCAGATGGAGCGTTTGTTCCCGGGATTCATTTCATTTTAAACGGCTGTGTGGAGCTGTGCCGTGGGATTAATGATGCAGGTAGAAACCCCCCCCATACCCCCACCCCTCCCACTCCCCCGGACACCCCGGGCAGGAGAGATGAGAAATGATACAGCTGTAGACAGTGGGGGGGGAAATGGGGGGGTACTCTGTATTTAATTTTTGCCTCTGACTCCCTGGGCTGTGCTGGGGCACACGGAGCTCACTCCAATCGCTTCTTTTATCCGTCCTTGTCTCCTCGGTCCTCGCCTGACCTGGAAATCGATCCACGTCCGCCATGTTTAAGGACACCTCCAACCTGTTAAATGCTCCTTGAAGGAGCTAGAAGCGAAGAGCTGAGAGGTTCTTAAATAACGCTTTGAGCACGGAAACGCAAGTGTAGTTTTTTTTTCTTTTTTGGAACGTGTGACGTATTAAATGATCGCCCCGTGGATCCACCTCTCCCCACGTCTGTAATTCACGTGGATTCAAACTGACACTTGACAGAAGAAGGACGTTCCATTCGTCTAAATCACAATTCCTCACTTCCTTTCCTTGCGTCCTTCGATGGGCGGAGCTAAGGAGCGAGGAACGGATTCAAGGAGGCTTAAATGAACAACTGGAATGACGGACAGCGACTCTTCTTCTGCTGAGGAGAGATGGAAACATGCTCGTCTGGGATTCAGCAGAAGCAGCACCCTCTATGGAAATGAAGAGGAACTGCAGCACAGGAAAATGTCCTATTCAGACCTGGGTCAAATACATTGTGTAGATAGAGAGACGATGCCTCTGCAGTTCTCTGTCGAGTCTAGTTTACCACTTAGTTTACTTCTCAGTATTCTAAAAGGATGGTATTCTAGCACTTCCTGCTCCACTGTTACATTGCTAAGCCTTCTCCGTAACACTGCTACTCTTGAAGCCTTCTTGTATGTACTTATTTTGGAGCTGTTCTGAATAGGGACATGTGTTGAAAGAATGGAATGGTGATGGAAGAATATGACCTCAGTCCACCGCCAGATCACACTGAGTATTTGAACAGAGGAAATGGCAAAGCAAAAACCGGGACAGGGATGCATGATGATGTTGACCCTTCTCTGTCCTAGTGCTGTGCGGACAGCCCCCTGCCGTGGACAACGCCTTCCTGATTGGCCGGAAGCTTGCGCGTTATGACATCCACTCCGTGGTGCGATACCAGTGCGTGGAGGGGTTCCACCAGCGCCATGCCGCCACCGCCAAGTGCCGCCCCAGCGGGAAGTGGGACACGCCCAAGATGGTCTGCACAAAGTGTGAGTGACGTCATCGAGACTCCTCCCCCTTTCTTGGCGTAGAGAACGATGAGTGGTGTTATCAAGACTCCTCCCCTTTTGTCTGTTCAGACCAATCACACTCTGAGGGAGGATGACCCACTAAAATGGGTTAGTGTAACATTTTTAGCAGGTTTTTCTTTTTTTTAAGATGAAAAGAGAGCAGTGAAACTAGGCCCTCGTCTCTCTGAGACCTGATTTATGTGTGTCTGTAGGAGCCCATCCCCCCTTTTTCTTTGGTTTGTAAGAAGACGGCACAGGTGCAGTGTGCGATGTTTGTGCAATATTTAAAGTCCTCTCTGCCCCCCTGCCCCCCGTCCCGCAGCCCGGAGACCGCACCGTTACCGTCGCCACCACCACCGGTCTCGCCGGGAGCGCCGGAAGCACAAGAGGGCTCACCAGGGCGGCGCGGAGGGCCACGCCCACGACTGAGGCCACAGTCAATCCCGTCACCCGCGCTCTCTCTCCGGCACCGCCCCCTGCTTTTCCCACCCCCCTCTCCCCCGTCCCTGTCCTGTCCTGTCCTGTAATAACTCCAACACCCAGCCCCCAGCCCCCAGCCCCCAGCTCCAACACCCAGCCCCCGAGGCTCCAACACCCAGCCCCCGAGGCTCCAACACCCAGCCCGAGGCTCACTCATTTGGGGATGGAATTCTACCCAACGCCGAGGCTTGAAAGGGCTCCGCTAGGCCTCAAACTGACTCTTTATCTGTTTCTTTCTGTACGTTGTCCTCCTCTTCCCCCCTTTCTTTACCTGTGTCCTTTGCTTCTGTTCTTAAATTTGTTGTGGGGTCTTTCGCACTTGTGCTAATCCACAACCGCCCCCCCCCCACCCCCACACCCCTTACATTTTTCCTAAATCAGTTTTCGTCGTTATGTTTTTGTTCGCTGTTGTGAGTTGGGTTTGGTAAATGACCACTTGTAAATATCACGCAAAAAAATATATATTGCAAAAAAAAAAGGTGAGAATAAGCTAATTAGGAACACACAAGCAATCCTACTCTTTGAATGAAAAACATGCCTGAGTCTTTAATTTTATTTAATTTTTTTCAAAAAATGTTTTTGTATTCCATGACCAGAAATGAGTTTGGACTACAGATTTTAATGCCCATCCTTATTCATACTCAATTGTTTTAATTTTTATTTTTTATTTAAATGACTTGCCAAATATTTCAATCGACCACTTTATTGTGCCCTTGTAAGACGTTCTGTTTGTCCCATCCTGGGAGCCGTAGTGTTGTAGAGTGAATTTCTTACGTCTTTTGTTGAAACTCTGGAGTAAAGGGACCCCAGGAAGACCTGGGTTTCATCTGCACATGTTCTCCTCACGATATCACTCACCGTTTCTGTGCTAACGTAATGACTTCCTGCAGTCAAAAGATGTGGCCGCTTCGTACGGCCAATCAGAAGGACAGAAAAAAACACAATGCAATGCACCTGGTTGTCAGATCTCATAAGGTCTATGCTCTTCTTTTCTGTCTTTCTCTCACTTTTCTCTGTCCCTCTCTTCTGCTTTCAGACTCTTATTCTACCCTTCTGTTTTTCTCTCTCCCTCTCTCTCTCTCACACACACTTGCGCTCTCGCTCGCTCTCTCTCTCTCCCATATTTTTATATAAATGCCATTTTACTTGCTGGTAATTTCTTACGGTGTATTCTAAAAAATATATAATTTGAGTTGCCGGCAAAAATAACAAAATCAGTTAAAAAACACTGACACTGAAGCAGCTTTTGTGGTATACACCAACAGGACAGCAACAAACTGAAACAAGAACAAGCATCTTTCTGTGATGTAAATATTCTGTGGGATTTAAAATTGTTTGAAATCTGGTTGTGTTCATTCCTTAAGACTCCCCGGACCAAATTCACACAGTGACCTCCCCCCACCCCCTATCACCACCACCACCACCACACACACACACTATCGAACACACAAGTGCACACAAACAGACATATCACTTTGCATGGCCTTCCTGCCATCTGTGACAAACAGACGCAGGGAGATCAGGGATAGAAGTGCAGTAAATCCCTAGAGGGGGAAAGAATCATTGAGATTGAGAGCGAGAGAGCGAGAGCGATAGAGAGAGAGAGAGAGAGAGAGAGAGATAGAGAGAGAGAGAGAGAGAGAGAGAGAGAAGAGAGAGAGAGAGAGATGTACAGTCTGTTGACAGCTTGTCACGTTCCGTTTGCACTGAACTCAGAGTTCAAAAGGAATGGCTATAAAAACACGATCAAAACTACCCTAATGAGCCACTGCATACATGCACACACAAACAAACACACTCGCATGCACATACACATGCACGCACACACCCACACACACACACACACCGTTCCCCTTCGCTTAATGCCGCACACCAGAACTTAGAGAGAAAAGGCCCGTTTCTGAACGGACGTGTTCTGGCTTTCTGCTGGATCACGTCACTCCTGGGCTCCTCACCATCTGAGCAGCAGAACTGTGAGCCCTGCTCTGGGGAAAATTACTGTGAATCTGGTCCGTATTTCCTATTAATATTTATTGGTGTTATTATGAATTCCATTCCTGTTATAGTTATTGTCTTATATTCTTTATAAGGATGACAAAGAATAAATAATCATCAAAACATTTTAAGAACATAAAAATAACGACAACAAAAGATTGATCTGATGTTGATCCAGTATGACTGTGTGTTTTCTCTTCTGATGCTGAACTATTTCATAAATTGTGTTGAATTATTATACCTTGCACGTTTGTTAAATTCCGTTAAAAAAAAGAACAATGATAAGGCTTCTGTTTTCACCTGCGACACACAGACTTCTCAAACTGGGAATGCTTTGGTGATGTCACTACGGAATGTTGGTCTCCCCCCCCCCCCCCCCATTCCTTATGTGTCTGGTGGGCGGGGCTTACAAGCTAACGCCACAGATTCTTTATGCTCACCAGATATTCAGCTCCTGAGTTCCCTCTCTGCTCTCTGCTCCATAACCACCTGAAGTCCCAGAGCTACGGGACAGGTACAGAATGCCGAGTCACGCCCCTAAGTGAATTCTCTGGAGGTAAAAGTCTAAATGGAGTGATTCAGCTTTAACGGTTCAAAGAAATTTCAGTGTTAGGAATTGTGGAGGTTGACCATCTGGTGCATTTAAATAATCTGCGCTAAAATCTAGAGAGACTCGGTGGTGCACCTCATGCTCCTGCCGTAATCGTCATTCTCCAGTGGTGCCAACGTCCCTGAGTGTGAGGAGCGTTGTTAGTAGAGATGGGGGGGGGGCGCATGTGAAGAATTGTCTGTTTTTCCACCCTAAAGCATGAAAATTAAGTCATAGGAGTGAGAAAGAGGAAGTGTGTGTGTTTGTATGTGTATGTGTGTATATGTGTGTGCTGTGTGTGTGCGTAATTGTGTGTGTGTATTGTGTGTGTATGTGTGTACTGTGTGTGCGTAATTGTGTGTATGTACTGTATGTGTGTGTGTGTGCATAATTGTGTGTGTGTACTGTGTGTGTGTCTGTGTGTGTGTGAGAGTTCTCCTTACCCAGGTGAGTATGTGTTTTCATAATGGCTTCACGGTGATTATTTTTATTGCCGCTGCACTCCCTCCTCTCCAGGGTTGGTGTTAACACACAGCCTGCTCAGTGTCCAGGTCTGCAGCTTGATTTACACACACCTGCCTTTGAGGTTGCCTACCTGCCCCCCATTCCCCCCCCCCCCCCCCTCTCCCCCACCCCCACCCCCGGGGGGTTTAAACAGGACACTGTCCTCCCAGCTCATTAAACTTTCCCTGAGAGCCTGCAGCTCCACAGGAGCACTATATCACCAGGGCTAATGAGACATCTCTGTCTCTTCTGGACATTTCCATTAACAAAAAAAAAACAGGCCGCTTCTTTTCTAGCTGGCATTAAAGGGCTCCAGGTCACAGCCAATCAGAGCAGTAGGCCAGCAACTCACAGCCAATCAGACCAGCAGGTCTCCATCTCGCAGCCAATCAGACCAGCAGGTCTCCATCTCCCAGCCAATCAGACCAGCAGGTCTCCATCTCACAGACAATTAGAGCAGCTGGTCTCCAGCTTGCAGCCAATCGGAGAAGCAGATTTCCGGCCGACAGCCAATCAGGGCAGCTGGCCTGCGCTTGTCTGCACCCCTCTGTGCTTGTGCGTGTGCCCTCCAGAACGGACAGTAAGAAGTCACTGCGATGAGTGCAGACACAGATAGATGAGGAAGGGGGGGTAGGGGTGGGGCGTGGGGCGGTAGGGGGTAAGGTTGGGAACTGGCCGGCCCAGGAGAGCGATCGCCTGATTAAGGGGACTCAGTGGGACGCCCGGTGCCTCAGATCCCTGAGCCTCTCCTGCTCTCTCAGCCCAGCGCACACGATTTCCCAGGGTTCCCATTCTGCGCTGATGAACGACACCAAAGCCCAATCTGCTCTGATCCCCTGGCTGGTACTGCTCAGAGCCCGGGGGGTGGGGGTGGGGGTGAGGGGGTAGGGGAGGAGCAGGGGGGCTGGGTTCCGCCCTCTCTTAGTGGTTGACAACATGATCAGTGGCCTCCTGCCACATATAAGCAAAATATATTTTTTAAACAAGCCACATTTCATCACAATTTTTTCTTCTTTTTTTTTTTAAACAAATATTGCAACTTATTCGCTATTATGAGTGATCAGGAGGCTTGCTTGTCATGTCATCACATGTTGAATTTATTGACTTGGACCGCTGTAATATTTCATTCATAAATTTCTCCGGGCTGCTCCAGGTAAAGCACCTCTTGTGAGGATTTTAACGTTCTGACGCGACCGTGGGCGATTCCACTTCGTCCAATGGCAGGCGGCGGGTTTTGGGAACGCTGCCAGTTCCTACCCGCCGCGTCGTCAATCTTCGGTCTGAACTGGGCTTAAGCTGCAGCATCCGCACCCCCCACCCCCACCCCCCCCCATCCCCCCTCACTGTTAAACAGTCTTTCTCCTTTTATACCGCTTGTAACCGAAAGGTCATAGGTTCAATTCCTGGGTAGGACACTGCCGTTGTACACTTGAGCAAGGTACTTAACCTGCGCTGCTTCAGTACATATCCAGCTGTGTAAATGGATGCGGTGTAAATGCTGTGTAAAAGTTGTGTAAGTTCTCTTTAGCAGATGCTCTGGAGAAGAGCATCTGCTAAATGCCGGTAATGTAATATATTTAACGGGGCAGGCTTTGTGTCTGGCGCACATCAGTTTGGCGAAAACGCTCAGGGTGTGAACGTCTGCGTCTGGCTCCCAAACAACAGACAAGAGACTGTGGGGGAGCAGGGGGGAACAGTCAACTTAAAATTTTTTTTAAAAATGTCATAGTGAAACTTTACTGTCTCATGTAATTCCCGTTAATGTAAGTTGTCACTTCTCTGTCTCTCGGGGGTGAATGGTTTGTACACACAACTGGACCGAAATGACTGATGTCTCCATTTGATAAAGGAAAAGGGAGATGATGAGCTTGACAGTTCCTTTGCTAATTCAACACTGACCTACTTTGGTCACTGGTGAGAGATCCTGTCTTGTCAGTTGCTTATGGACGTGTGGTGCAGTCAAAATCTTCCATATTCACTCATCTCTGATAGAGTCAGGCCAAGGCTTCTGGTATCGTCTTTGGTTGAAGAAAATAAGTTCACTGCAGACCTGGGTCAAATACATATTTGTTTTGGATTCAAATACTTTTCTATGCTTTACTGATCTTGTCTGGTGTGTTGGAACCAATTAAATACTCCCAAAAGTATTGTGCAAAGCCCACCTTCTGGTCATATTGGCAGGCTCAATTACACCAGGCAAGATCAACAGAGCACAGAAAAGTATTTGAACCCAAAACAAATATGTATTTGGCCCGGGTCTGGTTCACTGCAGCGTGGTAACACAAAAAGCACATTACTAATCAAACCCAGCTTGCTTGTGCTCCAAACCCACACACTCAATGGCATATCTACACACAGGTGTATGCTATCAAGTGCCTAAGTGTTCATGGGCATGCGTATTGTAGTGCAGTGCATTGAGTTTGCGAAATCGGCCTTCACCTTAAGAGAATGCAGGTTGGAATCCCAGGTGCGTTGCCGTAGTTACACCCTTGAGCACGGTGCTTAACGTCAGTTGCCCGAGTTAAGTATCCATCTGCATCAAGGGATTGTGTGTAAAAAAAAAAAGTGAGTTATGTCCATCCCTTAGCAGTTGGGCAGCTGCTAAGCAAACGGACAACGTTGAAAGTAAGCAGCTGCGCGAAAACATGCTCTTCAGCACCACACAGGTGTGCTCTCTTTCCTTGGGGAAAACAGTAGAGTCCGTTAAGGCCAAACTCGGGGGTTCCCTTCCCTTAAAGGAGGTGGTAGACCCTGTGACCCCTCGTTGGAGAACTATTTTTTTTAACATTTAACTGAGAAGGGCCGGAGTGGGTGCAGGATTTTTGTTCTGGTCCTGGTCCAAAGACACCGGGTTCAACTGCTCTGGCTAATCATGGTCCAGGTCTAAGTCGCGGTCTGCAATCAATACCTTGAGTAAGTGACTTAGGTGTTTCACTGCAGGGGTGGAACGAAAATCCAGAAGCCCTTCTTTGATAAAATTGGGGACCCCCCTGGCGTTCAGTGCAGAATAACCCCAGAACCCAAACGGGCTGTACAGACAGTACAGCCAGTTATACATGACGCTTTAATTTTTATTGTAAAGTTTCTCATCACAGTTGGAATAGAAGGCAACTCCGTTTATGGCGGTAGAATTCACAAGAGATATTTTCTCTTTCAAGAGGCACTTGTGCGCCGGTTAGATATTGACCCAAGCTTAACATTGTTTACACGTAACACTTCTTGTTTACTTTACCACGTCTTTGCCATCCACACCCACTACAGTAGAAAACTCACAACGAACGAACGGCACATGGCAAAAAAAAAAAACCCAGTACCAAGATGTAGCCTTGTTAAAAACGTGTAAATACACCTGAGCCAACTTTGCTTAAAAAACATTTTCCCAGAAGATATACTTAGTTTGGCAACCTTTCGGAGTACGACTGATCTCTGATCAAAGACTAAAATTTATCTTGTGACTCTCAGACATACGTTATAATCTATTTTGTAATTCTGTACAACAACAAAAAACACGTTTCACTGCAGTTCAAACAGCGGCTGCTGCTAGTGTTTGTGTTGAAGGATATTTGCAGTTCTTTACGCGATTCTGTAAAAGCGGATTACACTCGTAACAGCGATCAAACTTGCCATCATACATGCCGTTTTGAAGATAAGGTACAAGACGCGCGATATATTTCAGTCGGCTTTTTCTTCGAGTGTAGGCGTGAACCCGTACCGTGTTCTAGGTCAGCAGCAAACATCGCTGACAGTAGAGGATTAACTTGCCTCCCTGTTGCAGTGTTGTTAGCGCTCGGTAGGACTATTCCGTCTGAAATTTATGCTCTCATTTTCTGAGTCATGCCGTTGGCGGTTAAATAACAACTAGACGTTGTCATTATCTGTTCTTCTCGTCAGCGCCAGTTTGTATGCGGCAACTTGTTTGACGGGCTGCACAGGGGTCTAGCGTGAGAATTCCACCAGTTCAACTAAATTACCTCGTTCCCGAAGACGTTCTTCTCTTTAGAGTTTGTCCTGTCGGTAGCCAAGTGTGACATGTTAAGCTTTTGTTTAATAAAAAAGCAAACAAATAAGTACTTTCGTAGGCTCGATATTTACGCACTTGAAGTTTGTCATAAGGCAATTGTAGTAGTGACCATGCAATAGGTGGCACAACAGAATCGGTCGGTATTTGATATGGATGAGAGTAATAATGAACTGGGCCCCTGAAGGTTTAAGGACAAAATAGGCAGAGACAAATCTTTTCGCAGTGGTTCAGAGAATCTGTTTGGCAATGGCAGTTCCAGTACGAAACAGTAGAGGGGGTTTGGGACCAAGTACGACTCACTCACTCTCTCACGCTGCGGGGGGAAAAGTGAAAAGAAAAAAAACCAATTTGTCTTAAACTCCAGGTGAATGACATCAGATAGCATTTTTAGTGACTGGTTGTAAATAAGTGTGTGTTTTGGGCGTTTTCTGATCGTCGAGTGTAATAAAAATTTTTAAAAAATGACAAGCACGCTACGTTCATTAGTCATCTTTTTTATATCACTGCGCCCTGCAAGGAGAGCAAAGTTTACCAGAGTCCAGTAACGTCATCCAGCGAGAGATGAAATAAACAGTCTGGCCCAAAATCAGAACAGTTTAGGGTCGCGAAGGCGTCTGTCTGCCGCGTTTGCCAGAGAAAAATTGTCATTCTAAGCATGAGCGTCATCAGAGGCGCTGCCGACCACTTTCCGCTCTACGTCATAAGGAAGTTAGCTCCAGGTTAGAGTACACCCCCCACAACATGACTCAAATCGAGCCCCGCGGGTTTCACAGACGTATTTTGCCATGCGACTACCCCCCCCCATGCTTGGTAATAAATTCCTTACCAAGCATGTGTTCTGGATTTCATTCACAGAACGTGCCTGAATATTATATTTAAACACTAAAATTTTAAGGTTTTGCAAAAAAAAAAAAAAAAAAAAAACCCAGTCATGGGAGAATGCATCTTTAAAAATGGGCGGGCCAACATGCCATCGTTAACTCGCTGATTCGCTGATTTGAACCAATCGCTGTGTTATGCTCTGAAGGGCAAAATCAAAGCAACGGTCGCTTAATTGTACCTCAGCTCATTAACGGCTCCTCGAAACCTCTCTGATTGCTCTTAAAAGCGAAGCAACCCCACGGCGCCCAGGGTGACTTAGTGAAAGTTTTTAACGAGCGGGCAGTCTGGTGCAGTGACCCTGATTCACGAGCACGCCAAGTGTTCATTATCACAGCCCCGAGATTAGAACATTCACAATTAATACATAGAACTTCTGTATTCAGCAATGGAATCTGTAAAATAGAATAAAAATTTAAAAAATGTAAAAACTAAATAAATGCTGAATAAAGAAGTGGTCTTAATTCCCTTGTTCAGAATGCTGTCTAATTAACTAAACTGTGTGCATGAGTGAATGTGGGTGCAAAGCTGAAAACTTTTCAATTAACTGGAAAATTGGTTCCTGAGACTAGTACCTCCAAAAATAATAAGATATTGGCATGAATTGCAAAGACCTATCTATCTATTTATGCACTTTAATTACAAGTGTAAATTTTAAAAAAAAGGGTATTCATAAACAGGGTATTCAAAACACGTTTAGAACGGGAAATATGCATACATTCGGAATTTTGAATGTTGGCCAGTGAGAACGATCCCAGGATGCATCTGTATTCCATGATTTGTGTGACCGTTCTGTAAGTGTCTCAGTTGTTTTCCATTCCTCAGTATTTTATTGAACGTGACTTTGTTCGTATCAGACCGCGCTGATCCAGTCCAAATTCCGTACGTTCAGCCACTGGGCCATAAAGCCTGGGAGGGAGTCGGATCAGGAGTCCGTCTGGCTGCTGAAGTTTCGTTGTGGGGTTGGGTCGTCCGCCCGTAAGATCCGCGGTTGTTTGCAAAGGGGTGGTGGTGATAATCTCGGGTCCAAGGGTCCACGATCGGTCGGCGGACGTGTTGACAGCTCAGTTCAGAGTTCAGCTCACACAGATTCACCGGCAGAGTTCCCCTCGGTCTTCGTGCGCAAGCGATCGCAGCCGGCGGCGTGCCAACCGGTCCCCGGGTCTCCACCCAGACCGGTGGTTGCCGCAGTAACGGGGGTGAAGTGGGCGGGGGGGGGGGGGGGCTGGGGCTGGGGGCGGAGCTTGCGGGGGTTCGCGGCGCGGCGGTCAGTTGGTCTTCTTCTGGCGATCGGCCCGGTCCGCCGGCACGGTTTTGAGGAAGAAGGCGGGGCGGAGGGCACAGCGCAGGGCCAGCAGCTGGGGTCCCGCCGCGTACAGGAGGTTCACCCCCACGATGGCCCACCACCGCCCCTCGGGGAGCCGGTACGTGAACGGGGTGCGGTGGTGCACCGACGCCCCGGTGTGGCACCACTGGCTCTGTGAGGAGGAGGAGGAGGAGGAAGAGGAAGTGGAAGTGGAAGTGGAGGAGGAGGAGGAGGAGCAGGAGGAGGAGGAGGAAGAAGATGAAGTGGAAGTGGAGGAGGTGGAGGAGGCAGAGAAAAAGGAAGAGGAAGTGGAGGAAGAGGAGGAGGAAGAAGATGAAGAGGAAGTGGAGGAGGAGGAGGAAGATGAAGAGGAAGAGGATGTGGAGGAGGAGGAAGAAGAAGAAGAAGAAGAAGATGACAGGTTATTAGCCGATGAAGTAAGTTCTAGAGCAGGCCTGCCCAGCCCTGTTCCTGGTGCTCTACCATCCTCTAGGTTTTCACTCCAACCCCAACGATAATGAGTGTGTGAGTAAATGGTGTGTGTGCCCCTGGGATGTATTAATGACCTGTCCAGTGTGTATTCCTGCCACTACCCCAATGCATGCTGGGATAGACTCCAACACGCACCCCCCCCTGACCCTGGCCAGGAACAAGCCGGTTAGATAATGGATGGCTGCAGCAAGTATGCTGATGATTTATTACCTGAGCTATAGCCCCTGCAAAGAACAGAGACCAGTCCAGCATCCAGGTGCAGCCTGGTTTCCAAAGCCCGTAGACGAACAGAGCCAGGAGCGGCAGGCCATAGAACAGGTAGAGCAGCATCTGTAAAAAATTTTTAAAAAACAATGACATCACGACTCAAATTACCCCAAAGATCCTGTATACAGAGATGCCAAGATATTCAGACTCACTCTATCCACAAAGGGGGGGGGGGGGGTGGGGGGGGATGAATTCACAGGAACTGTTCAGTTCAACACTCGTATTAAAAACTAGAATCGGAGATAGCTTTCCTCACAAGGGAAAAGACACACCCTGCATTCTCCCCCAGGTCCAGACAACACGTTATGGTGACTATTTAGTAGTTCCTGTACAGTAGCTTCCATAGTTCAACAATGCAGGGGTGGAACTTTGAGTTCACGTATTGAGTGGACAATCTTGGTTTCACACGGGCAATCTTCGTCGACACTGTGGAGACTCCAAAGCAGCTGTGCTCTGAAAAACAAGCCCAGTGTGCCATAGACTGCTGACACACACTGCCACTATGGAGGTGAGTCCGTGTTGACTTAACGGAAACAAAGTCTACGCAAGTCCAACGGAGATCAATGGCTCTCTTCCAGAATGGCATACACTCCATCTGATTTGTTTTAAGACATGTCTACCACTACTCAAATCAATCAAACGTATCAATCAATCACTGAGTTAAGTTAAACGTTTGCCTATCTCTCTCTGTTTGTCCCCCCCCCCACTGGTTATTGTTCCACTGTACTCAGGGGTTATCCTGTGGAGTTTCGCAATTAGAGGTTTCCCAGCATGCTTTGGGGTGTGCCGATTCGCCACTGGTTGCCAGGGCCGTCTGCTGTTGCCAGGTGCCTCTGTCTGCTGGTATTTGTCATCGTCAGTAGTTTAAAAAGGTCAGAACTGAGGAGCCGCATGAGAGTTTCCCCCCCCGCCCCCCAACACCCCCAACCAACACCCTGCCCCCTCCCCCCCCCCACACCCCCCCACCAACACCCTGCCCCCTCCCCGCCCCCACCCCCCACCAACACCCCTGCCCCCCCCCCCAACCCCATGCTCCACACAGGCCCTGGGAGGGTTAAAAAAAACACTAGATTTGTGCCGGCAGAAGCAGCTGGATATCCATTTTCGATGAGGGAAAAGGTGTGTGTGTGTGTGTGGATGTGTGTGTGTGTGTGTGTGGATGTGTGTGGAGTGTGTGTGTGTGTGTGTGTGTGTGTGTGGATGTGTGTGGATGTGTGAGCAGGAGATGTTACACTGCAGTTGTTTTGTCCCTTTCAATAACCGTATTCCCCCAAAAGTTATTTAATCACTTCTGTGATTGTGAGAACCTTGCCATGTCCACCATGTCAGGTCAAGCGATGTGGTCAGGCCAGACGAGTCGAGCCTGCAGGCCAGACCAGCCGTGTCAAGAGTTCACTGAGCCGTTCCCTTCTGCGCCCCACTGTTCAGCTCCGCCGGGGGGGGGTATTTTTGGGGTTCCCTTTACTGAACGTCCACTTGCCACAGCCTGATTGCAAACACCGTCACTCGAACGCAAAGGCCGATTGGCTGGAAAGTTCAAATGCAGGGCTGCAGTGCTTATCTCAGCGGCCTATCAGCGAGCCCTGTCTGTACCCTGTTGCTCAATGTTTTCTTTTCTTGGCCAGAGGAAGTGGAGGGCGCAGGTCACCGCAGGTAACTGGCGCACAGCTACCTCTCTGTTCAGGTGGGGCAGTGACCTCATTTTATCTTTTGCATTACATCACCCCCCCTCCCTCCCCCCCTACAGCCTGTAAAAACAGAGCGGCCGCTTTCACAAACAGTGACCTGTAAAAACACGCCGGCGTTCGATCTGAGACGGCGACCTTGGTCCCGGTGGAGCTCCACGAGCTCCACTTCCTGTCTCGTGAAACGGTGAGAAAAAAAACCGCGTCCGTCGGCCTCGGACCAATCCTGCGTCGCCCTGCAAGCTCTCGGCCTTGTGTACGGGCTCGAACCGAAACGCTCGCCGCGTTCCCTTCCTGGGATGGTCCCAGCGTTCTCTAACCAGCCGTGTGAACTCGGCGAAGGCGTGCCTGTGGGGAAGACCCCGATTCCGGAAGCGTAAACCGCGGGACACTGCGACTGAGTAGCGAGGGGAGACGTGCGCTAGCCCTTTAAGGATCACAGACTTGTTAACTTGAACGCTCCACTGCGGGTGGAACAGCTGCTTCCCGGCTTTTGAAAGCGCCGAGCTCTAAGAACACCGACTTAGAATTTTGAAAAACGTTCCACAAAATTTCCTACTCTTTGAAACGGTGAAGCGCGTCTCCTGGCAGGCCGCCTGGCCTCTGAGCACCCGGCCCAGCGTCCCCCGCCTCGGCCTGTCCCCAGACGGGACGGTCCCTGGACCGCTGTTCTGGACCGCGCCGATTTAAGGATTAAACCCCGCCCACTCACCATGAATCGCGGGAAGCCCACCGGGTCCTTCAGGTACGGCTCGTACTGGTAGATGTAGGTGAAACAGGAGTCTAGGGGACAATCTAGAACCACCTTCACAACAGACCGACCAACAGACAGACGGACAGAAGGACAGGGAGAGAGACAGGTCTCAGAAACAGTCAAATATACCGTCATATATTTATGATATTGCCATTCATAATTTATTTTGTAAGGGAGAATACATGACACACGACAGGTTCACCATACATGCAGTTCTTCGCTGAGCAACATTAAATTAAGGACTGTAGTGACGATGAGGATGATGACGACTGATGAAGATTATTTTTACCATTATTATTATACAGCAAAAGTCTAAGTTTAAAATATTAAATATGAAATAATTATTTTATCGAGTTGCTCTAATAATGAGTTTCCATAAAGGAATTGCTACTCAGAAGCTCAGTGCTGCTGAGCATAAGGGATTAAAGAATGACAACAGCTACATAGAGCAATGGGGTGAGGCAGCGATTCAGGGGGGGTTGGGGTGGGCGGTGGGGGATGGGGACGGTTGGGGGGGTTGGGAGAGTTGGGGGGGTTCTCACTGGCCAATACTCACAAAGCCCCTGAAGATCGTGAAGCCCATGGCCCCAACCAGGAAGAGCACCAGGAGCAGGTCCAGGGGCCGGGAGAGGAGACCGCGCTTCTGCTCCGCTGCCACCTGCAGGTTGGAGGACCACATGACCATTACACTCAGCTGAGTCTGAAAAAAAAACTGCACTACCTTTGTGTAATTCCTGACCCCTGAATCCAAATGGGGAAGAATGGGGAGTCCAAATCAAGTGAAGCAATAATACCACCCCCATCTCACCTGGTCAGCTGGGATGATTGGCAGCTCCCTCGGCCTATTGAAAAGGGAGATGGCCCCCCACAAGGCCCCAAACAGGAAGGGGAAGTTTAGCCAATAGGTGGGGCAAATGTACGCGCCGTATTTTCCTGGGGAAAAAAAAACAGAATGCAGTCTATGAGGCTCTGTTCTGTCCCGTGTAATTTCAAGAGTCAACATAACAAACCGGAACAGATTAGATACACAGAGGGTGAGCGGCTATGCCACCATAGATATTTATTACTCATAATGATGGCAGCCATGATAGCAGCAATGAATCTATGTTCTTAGACCTGATAGTGATAAATGTTTGTATTGATTTGATTATTACACATAACCAACCATCAATTTTAAAAGAATTTAAATTTAAAAAAAAAATTTTTAAGGATCCCAAAAAAGTGTTTCTTTGGATGTACTTACCATGGACCTACTGGACGTGTCACCTGGGTTCAAAAGTTTCCATAGACACACTGGTTCTTAAACTTTTTAATACGGGGACCCAAATCATAAATTAAGTACCTTTCAGGGACCCTTCCAATATACATGCTAGCACAGTCTAGTGGAGTACACCCACCCACCTCATCGTGGGCCTATCGGGGCCCACCTCATACAGTCAAGCGACCAATGTCATGATACCATCGTCATCGATGACATCGTCAGAGCAGAGCAGAGGAGGGAGCGGTATTCTCACCGATGATGATCCCTGGCACGTACACAGCCATGTTGGCCAACAGCGACCCGGCCCAGAACAGCCCCATACTGCGGTAGGACATCCTGGGGGGGGGGTAAATACATGAGTTTGGTATTCATCTGACATTCTTACCCAGAGCAGTGTACTACACACATTGAATTTCCTTTGACATACAATTCACACATACTGCTGTATAATTTTTTTTTTCCAGAGCAATTCCAGATTAGATATCATTCTCAAAGGTGCCACAGCAGCAAACATTGCTGGGATTCAAACCCGCAACCCACATCCTTTCAGCTACAAGCCCAGTTCCGTAGCCATTAAATTACACCACAACCCAAAAGAGGACCATCACTGCTGTTACAGATGCATTAGGTACATTTAACATGCGTGGAGTGTACTCTATACCGTCATGTTATCATATATCATATAACACTGAACTCTCACACAATGATAAATGCGTTTGTTCAGGATTTTTTGCTGCTATACTCTTAACCAGAGTATGCATATAAAGGACTGTGTAGAGACCATGGAATTATGGTGGAATCAACTGTTGACTTTGTGATAAAACAGTGTGTGCAGTTATCAGTTGTGCAAATTGCCCATTTCTAGATGGGTACAGGGGCAATTCAGGTACTATGTATCCTGTGGCTGAGATATGATTGGATAACAGAAGCCAAGTTGAGATGTGATAGGATAATGGCACCTACTCATTGGCCATGCGCTGCACCATGAAGAGGTACAACAGGAAGTGTACCACGCCATCCCAGTATGACATCATAATGGCGTATGCTGTCACTACGTAGGGCTCCCCCTGCAGGACAAAAAGCACAAGGTTACTGCCATGGCCACTCAGCAGGAAGTGATGTAATCAAAGTTCAGGTGAAGGGCCTTGACTAGAGCATGAGGTGAAAAAATGTGTGCGTGTGTGTGTGCGAGTGTGTGCGTGCATGTGTGCGTATGTGTGTGCGTGCATGCACGCCTGCGCGTGTGTGTGTGCGTGCATGCATGTGTGTGTGTGTATGTGTGCGTGCGTGCACGCCTGCATGTGTGTGTGTGCGTGTGTACAGTTTGTGCTGACCGTCTTTTGATAGAATTCCATGAATCCTGAAGTGAACCCTCCCTGCTCCAGGGCGATGACCAGGCTGATCACACAGGTGAAGGAAAACTCTACAAAAACTGGAGGGGAAAGAACAGTGACAGTGAACACACAACCTCTCCTTCTCTCTCCCTCTCTCTCTCTCTCTCTCTCTCCCTCACTCTCTCTCTCCACCTCTCTCATCTTCTGTATATCTGTCTGTCTTCCTCTTCCTTTATCTTTCTCCCTTTCTCTTAAGACCTTTCCTTCCCTTTATCTCTTTCTTCTGTCCTTTTTGTTCTCCTCCTCACCCACTCCCTCCCTTCATCCCCTTCTCTCCCTCCTTTCACTCCCTTCCTCCTTCACTCCCTCTCTCTTTCTCTCAGCAGGGAGAAAGAGAGGGAGGGAGGGTACCTGTGAGTCTGACAGTACAGCAGGGTACCTGTGTGTCTGATAGGTACCTGTGAGTCTGATAGTACAGAAGGGTACCTGTGTGTCTGATAGGTACCTGTGAGTCTGATGGTACAGCAGGGTACCTGTGAGTCTGATAGGTACCTGTGTGTCTGATAGTACAGCAGGGTACCTGTGTGTCTGATAGGTACCTGTGTGTCTGATAGTACAGCAGGGTACCTGTGTGTCTGATGGTACAGCAGGGTACCTGTGTGTCTGATAGTACAGCAGGGTACCTGTGTGTCTGATAGTACAGCAGGGTACCTGTGTGTCTGATGGTACAGCAGGGTACCTGTGTGTCTGATAGGTACCTGTGTGTCTGATGGTACAGCAGGGTACCTGTGTGTCTGATAGTACAGCAGGGTACCTGTGTGTCTGATAGTACAGCAGGGTACCTGTGTGTCTGATGGTACAGCAGGGTACCTGTGTGTCTGATAGGTACCTGTGTGTCTGATGGTACAGCAGGGTACCTGTGGTCTGATAGTACAGCAGTACCTGTGCTCATGTCAGGTCCCCTGTGCTGTCTGATTTACAGCGGGTCCTGTCTCTCCTATATACAGCAGGTACCTGCTGGTCCTGATGGTACACGGTACCTGTTGTCGATATACAGCAGGGTACTGTTGTGAAGGTACTGTGGTGTAGTGCAGCAGGGTACCTGTGTGTCTGATAGTACAGCAGGGTACCTGTGTGTCTGATAGGTACCTGTGAGTCCTTCTGGGCGACTAATTCATTACAGAATTCAGGGCCCTAATTGAATCAGTGACTCCAGAGGGCCATGTTTATGGAGTCGGGGGGACGACTGCGTTTGAGGCCTCTGTTTTAACGCAGAGAGGGTCTGAGCGAGCTGGAAGATTTACCTGCACAGCGCAGCATCCACCCCACTGAGCTAAATCAAGGACCCGGGGGGCGGTATAAATTCTGTGGCTGAACCGGTTTGTTTTGAATTGACTTATAAGGTGCGGTGAACACTTTATTCTCTCAACCTATTAACCGTCCTGCTCCTGAAGGAACGGACAGAATGCAAGATATTCCAGTGATTTCTGCCGCAGGGGTCTCAGCACTCAGACTATTTTAGCGCTGTCAGCTGAAAGAAAATGAGTATGTGAAAGCCTCTTCTGCGCACAGACAGATTTCTGAATTACTGCAGCCCGTGAGCCGAGGACAGAAGCCTCTGCCTACCGTAGAAGAGGGGGTCTTTAGGGGGTCTGTGGCGGACGGCGAGGTAAACCACCAGGAACACCGCCAGCATCACGACCACTCCAACGACCGGGATGACCTGTGGACTGCAGAGAGGATCAATGTGTGTGTTGCGTGTGGTGCAATGTGTGTATTATTGTTTCTGTGTGCTTTGTGTGTGTGTGTGTGTGTGTTTCCTTGTGTGTGTATGTGTGTTTATGTGTCTGTGGATGTGTGTGAGTGTGTGTGTTTGTGTTTATGTGTGTGTGGGTGTGTGTGAGTGTGTGTTTATGTGTGTGTGTGAGTGTGTGTTTATATGTGTGTGTGTGTGTGTGTGTGTGTGTGTATGTGTGTGTGTGGCTGTGTGTGTGTGTGTGTTTATGTGTGTGTGTGTGTGTACATGTGTGTGTGTGTGTGTGTGTGTGTGTGTGTGTGTGTTATGGTGCGTGTGTGTGTGTGTGTGTGTGTGTGTGTGTGTGTGTGTATGTGTGTGTAAGTGTGTGTTTATATGTGTGTGTGTGTGTGTACATGCGTGTGTGTGCGTGTGTACATGCGTGCGTGTGTGTGTGTGTACATGTGTGTACGTGTGCGTGTGTGTGCGTGTGTGTGTGTGTTTTCTGCCCTCGCACATGAGTAAGCAGTAATGAAGGTGTGTTTGAGTAACACAGAGCTCACCCAACACCCCGAGGCCCAGGAGGGGAAACGGCCGCAGATGACAGGTAGAAATGAACGACTCCGGCGTCGAGGTCAGAGACGGCAAGCAGGCGGGCCCGGCAGGCGGGTGGTCCCGTTAAAGCACTGTCGGTCGGCGCGGCGACGTGCCCCCCCCCACCCCTCAATGGCTAATGAACTGCCCGCCGGCGGAGTTCCGCGCGCCCGCTGGGCACCGAGCGCACTCCTCTGAGCCAATCACGGCGCAGCGCAGCTGCTCGACCATTGATTGAAAATAACCGATGGCTGTGGGGGGGGGGGGGGGAGGGAAAGGGGGGGTGCGTTTTTCCGCATTTTCTCGATCTCCCGAATTGAAAGGAGTCAGTTGCACAGACGGGATGGGCCTACAGCTATTATTAGGCTTTCAGAAACTGAGAGAAAAAAAAAGGAGAAATTGAGGGATGGCTATATGTTGGTCAGAGTGAAAAGATTCAGACCCTGGTGTCTGTGTCGGAGATGAGAGAGTGCAGTGAGTCAGCCTTTGGGGGTGGGGGGGTTTTCCCTCACGCCTTGCTGATCCTCCTCTATTATTCTATTATTCATGATCTGTTATTTTATATTAGCCTCAAAGAGGCATGAAAACCCCATTTGAGTTTCTCTGCACAGGCCTTGAAACAACAAAGACGTGACCTGTAATCAAAATAAAAATAAAACCTCCAGTATTTTTGTTGAAGAGTTTATATCGCCTAGCACGTACAGCATTGTGTTGCTGAATTAAGCAGTGCAAACAGGACGCAGAACAGCTCTGGCAAGGCCAAGACGGTCAAGAATCATCCCAGAAATGCTGTTTGGTTGCACAATGGTGGAGGACAGTTAGTATAGTATAAACCGAGTTTAATTTTTTATTCTTACAATACTTGTTAAACCGAATATGCCTTGTTTTGTGTGGATTTTACATTAGACACTGGTCAAGACATTTGTACAAAAAGGGTTGTCACGTGTGGATGAAAATAATGTACAAACTAAAAGTTTTACTGCAAGAGATCCACTGGATGTATTTTAAACGGGCATCTAATGAATGTTAACTTGGTAATAAAAACAAATTCATATTTTAAAAAAACGAAACGACATCCAATTTTAAGTGTAAATGAATTTTTTTGACAAATGTTTGTGTTGCTCGTAATTTTTGCCATATAGTGGACTTAAAAGTAAGAAATTGAATATTTTAAAAGTCTGTATTTAAAGAATTGACTTAAAGTCCTGATATGAAAATTTTCAACTTTACACTAAACTATGATACATTTTCACCTGGGCGAATTTTTTTTCTTGTTTTTTTTTTGTTTTTTGCTATCGCATATGCGTCTTTAAAAATTAGATATTGGTTATTATAAATGACCTCTTTACCAGTGTTCGTTATATTTTCAGTTGACAGGCTTGTTGTTAGTGAGCCCCCAAGCGGTAGATAAACTTAGGCCTACTACATTTGATTTGACTCAAACCTCATTTTAAATGTGGACAGAATAAAATAAAGGCTTCCCTTCTTTAAAGAAAGCAGTATTTGGAAATCGTCATCATCTTTTAGTCACGTCGCGACATCACGTCACATAAAACACTTAGTGACCTACCATAGCACGTGCTTCGGTTATGCTCAATTCCTCTATCGTAGTGATTACATTGTTTCGTAATTACGACGCTGGATTTCATGTGGGGAAATCGGCAGATTGAAACTTACTGTTGGAAGGCTGGAACGTTGTTCATGGTGTATAGTACCCCAAGCGCCGACAAAGAAAAGAAATAAACACATATTTCCTGCGGTATATTCATTTTCATAAATTAATGGTTAATAGGCACTCTCAGTAATGTAGCCTACTCCACTGGGAGCTCCTGCTTTTAACTCCACTATGTCGTCTAAAAAACAAGTCTACTGATCTTCACTGTTAAACGCAAAACTGTTTTTTGTCGTGCCACATGCTGGTGTCCCGTGTCCCCTCGAGGAATGAAGTCAGACTTTACAATCACCGAGACCAAACTTTCCCACTGAGGGCAACTTGTGCAATGTCGCGTCAGACTCCACGCGGCTTTGCTTTCAAAGTCCATCATAAGTGCGTCTCCCTCGCGATATGACTGGCGTCCTCTTCCTACAAGAAGCGCAACGGAACTTTGGACTTGGGCACATTCAAGTCTTATCATAGTGGCGCTTTGATGTCCACCGCAATTCATGTAAAATTCTGAACAAAATAACTCGGGATGTTGTGAACATATTATTTTTTCTTTAAAAAAAAAAGAAAAGAAATTTAAAGGAATGAACGTATTACACTATTCTTTGTTGCAGCAAGTCATGGTAACAAGGAAGAACAGGAAAACAAAATCACCAACGTCGCATGTTACAGTCAAAAAATATAGGCTACCAAGTGAAACGCACCGTTGCGACCCAGTCGTTAAGCATGCATGTAAATGTAATATCCAACAGAGGGCGCTTTAGTGGAGGTATTGCTTTGTTTTGAAGAGCAGCGCATCTCCTCGGCAGGCAAACGTGCACGCGCTACGGGTCGACAGTCTTATGAACGCACACTGCTGGACCAATAAAGGCGGTAACGTTGACGTCTGCATTTCTGTTTCGACAAAAAAAGGGTTATTGCACTCTCTGACATAAAGGTACAGAGGAGGTACATTTTTGTTCTTTAAGGAACAAATTTCCGAAGTGTACCTACCCAGAATACTAATGTTCCAAAGCGTACCCAACATGTTCTATTTAGGTACTAACCTTTTACAAGCAAAAAAGGTACAAATGAATTATGTACTGCTGGCTAGGGGTACAATTTTATGTACCTATATTGGGTTCGACCCCAGTGGCAAGCATTTGTACACTTTTAGGCACTTTTCATACATTTTTTTTCTTAGATTGTGCATTTTCAGCCATTTCATAAGTGTGTACGTAATATTGGTGGTCAAGTTGAAACATCCACCCAAAGTTTTAAGAACTTGTTCGACGATGACAAATGTTTGAAGCACATGCTTATTTTTCTTTAAAAAAAAAAAAAAAAACTGAAGAAAAAACTAGATGATGAAGCCGCAGGAAGTTTCTTATGCATTAATAATGCAACATGGGGTTTAGAAACAAACAGCGGCCAACTCTTGTAGTGTAAGTTTTGTGTTGGGACAGGCAATGAGACAGTAGGCATATGACCTACCCTGACTTGTTGTCTGTAAGTGTCTTATCTGTTGTCATGTTTTGTGTGGACCCCAGGAAGAGTAGCTAATGTTCTGCATCAGCTAATGGGGATCCTAATAAAATCCTAAATCCTAAGACCTATAGGGAGGCACTAGTGTGTCACTGCAATGTGTGTCTCTGTGTCCCGGCTTATCTTTAAGAGTGTTACTGTTCACATAGACAGAACCCAAATGTCATCATGGCCACTGGAGGGCATATTCTGTGAGGGTATTAAACCATTTGGTTCCCAACTTCAGTACTGAGGGACTCCTCTGTGTATGCTGGTCTCCGTTCCAACCACAATTACAATCCCAGAATTTTTAAAAGCCGTTAATTTTTGTCAATGAGGTGCTTTTTGTGTTTAGAGGGATTCCTTAGCCTCTTAAGTCACAATATATCAGAAATAGCTATGCATGCCATGAAGGGGTGCAATTCAGTTCACATTGTGCTATATTGCAAACAATTACGTGAAAAGAGGGTACACAATATTTAACGGATCAAATTAAAGACTGAGACGAATCATTTGGCTCCCAAATGGTGAAAATGAGAAAATAAATCACATTCAACACAACAACAGAATGATCTCATTTAAAGTACCATATCCAGGATAAGGTTATTGTTATCTGGTAATTTTGTATCTGCGTGCAGGTAATTATCAAGTATCATTCAGTGCAAAATTGCACAATGACTCGGAAACACAATCTTGTGATAAAACTGTCAAAAAGGCACAAATTTCCCTCTACTTATTGAAGCAACTGCTTGGATTTGGTATGACGACAGCAGCGGAAGTATCGTCTTTCCAAGTCAAGATGGCGGCCTCAATCAGGAAGTGAAAAAAACAAGCCCACTTCAAAAAAATACATTAAAACCACCGGTCTCTGTGTGATAATAATACAATTGTCATTAAGAGCTCGGTGGAAGGTTACCAGGCAAAGAAAACGTTTTACATTCTCGGTAAGTATTTACGTCATGCTTTGACAAAGGAATTAGTTGGTTAACGTTAGCAAAAATATGTGTAGCTACCTAGCTAGCTAATTCCGTACTGGCTCGATAGTCAACGTTAGCAAGCGGCTGTTATATTACTGGTCAGAGTGTGGTCTGTGTAGCTTGCTAGCAAATTATACCCTCCGTTTCTTAGACTTTTATGTTAACTGGAGTAGTTGTCATATTTCATATGTTAGAATGGTAACTAGACTATTATATGTCTTGATAGATTTGTACAGTAAAGTTTCGACAAAATGATGAACCTGCTAGGTATAGGAATGCAGCTAGCTAAGCCAGGTAGCTAATGCTAGCCAACTAGCCATCCACAGACATTAGCTAGGTGGGTCCTTTGTGTGACATAGTAGCTAACCAACGTTAGCTTGCTTTCTAGCTAACGTTATCGTACTACATAAAGTGATTACTGTTAGCACGGTATTTATTTAGCTAATGTATCAATAACAGTAACTTAGACCAAATAACTACAAAATTGTTTGCCAATGTTACCCAATCAGTTATCTAGTCTAGCTAGACCTAACTGTAACTTTGAACGTTAAGGGCAAGAGTGCACCACAATAACAGTGCTAGCTGGCTAGTGATCTCATATTTCATCTCTGGTTTTGTTAGCTAGCAACAGCTGAGTTAGCATGCCAACTGGTCAGATTAATACTGGGATGTAACTTAATTTTATCTGAGTAGTCCAGCTACATTCATGTTCAAGTTTATTTTACGATTGGTTCACGTCCGAATCAGCGTGCTTGCAATGTACTTATCATGAAATGAAACCTGATCTCACTTGGCTAACGTTAGCCAAGTTTGCTAACTGACAATCGGTTACTTCGCACACTATGGCTCTAACTAAAATTGTAGAGTCGGCCAAGTTATCCAGCTAGCTGGCCAACGTGCAGTATTTAGATTGGAAAGCTCGTCATCTACAGCGACAACGGCTTTTCCTTATAATGTAACTAGAGTTAGCTCGAGCTGGCTAACGAACATTAACTTTAAACTTTAAACGGTAGCCAGCCAGCTTGGCACTCAGAATCTGGCAGGCTGCCGGTGCATAGCTGTCCCGGTGCTGATAAGACGTTGGACGGCACAGTATGTTCTCGTAATGGAATTAAGACGAGGCCATCATTACTTTGGGGACTTAATTGTAACGTAACCGAAAAAGGCGACTGAGTAATAATGCTATTAAAGGATCAAATGCGGTTAGAATGTGATAACTGGAATATTCTAGAATCTTCCAGAACTTTTGATAACGTAATTTCGACGTGTTTAGTTCGGTTTAGTCAGCCGTGTCCGTTACCTAGGAGTGAACGGGGTTGTTTCGACAATGCTCCTGTCTTTTGAAATTCAGAAGTTTGTCCTTTAGTCCCATTCGGTTTATTCTTTCTTCTCTGAAGTGAAAAATCATTTGCACACAGACTAGAAAATGTTCTGTGCCAGTTCTGTGGTTATTTTATTGTGCCCGAAGCTGCGTTTTTGTATGATGGACAGTTGGCCTGTTTGAAGTCCCCTATATCTGCCACAGACCATATTTATCGAGGCAATGTTTGTTTGTTGTATGATATTGCATTTATAGGTCACTTATGTACAGTATATATCCGTACAGGGCATAGTCTTCAACAAGTTTGGTTATTAGCGAGTTTTGAAAGGCATGATTGCTGCGACATTGTTCCCCGTCCATTTGGTAAACATGACGGTTGACTCTGTCGGATGTGAGCATTGTAATTGAAAAGTGCCCTGTACGAAACTGAATGTTGATTGTTTGCTGGTGGTCTTGCGTTTGCATTTGGTGCCATCCTTTGTTGATGTTTTGCCTGAAGGATTCTCTCTCTCACCAGCAAGAATGAAGATGTCTCATATCATGGTTAATATCAAAGCATAAATGAAGCAAAAAAGACACTGGCAGGGCAGGTTTCCAAATGCTTGTTACACCCAAACACAAGTTTTAATCTTACAGTTAGCCTAGGGGCCTTCACAGGGGAACTGTCTTTGTTCTACTCCCTCTCTCCGAGCTGAACTTTTCTTCTGTTAACAAGGGCAGCTTTTTCCCATAGCAGTGGTCTTGGGTAATCAGTGTTTTTCACCCTCAAACACACTTCTTTTGAACTATTGCAATAGCTGTAAAGAAGTGAGCCGTCCATTGTGAAATAAAAACCGCACAGAAGTGTTTTTTTTCTGTTACAATTTATGGATCATCAGCTAGGCCCTTTGATACTCTTTTCCCACTGTAGAGCTGAACCAGGCTAGCTCATTATAGCCCTTTCCCACTGTAGAGCTGAACCAGGCTGGCTCATTATAGCCCTTTCCCACTGTAGAGCTGAACCAGGCTGGCTCATTATAGCCCTTTCCCACTGTAGAGCTGGAACCAGGCTGGCTCATTATAACCCTTTACTGCTTTCCTAAAGTGTGAAGCCATCATGTGCTTCCACTGCCTTCGTGCTTTGCGTTTGTCTCTGCATTCTTCTGCACGACTCAGTGATCAGGTGTGAATGGTCGCTCTACGTGAGGCTCAGGAAGTCACGGGGCACTGTCACGTATCCCATGGGCACTTGCTTTTGCACTTGGAATGCCAGTACAGGGGACAAAGGTGAAAGCAGAGCCAATCGGATCCATTGTAAAAGGAGAGCCAATCGGACCCATTTTACAGCAGAGCCAGTCAGATCCATTGTAAAAGCAGAGCCAGTCAGATCCATTGTAAATAAAGACCTCACCATGGCAAATCCATATAAATATCCTTAATGTAACTGAACTTCTCTTTTGTTAATGCAAAGATTTGATTGTCTCGTCGTACTTTCTATTCACTCCTCTTCTTTTGCTTCCCCTTTCATTGTTTCTTTTGAGCTCAGTTTTTGTTCTTTCTCTTTGTGTTTTCTACTTTCTTTTTTGTCTTCATTTATCTCTCTTTCTTTGTTCTGGATCAACTGAGGAAGGAGGAGTTTGTCTCGAGAGAATTTCTTGTGATTAAAAATGTCAGATTGTTGACTCATAAAGTGGCCTTGTGTGTGTTACCCAAGCCCCTGAACGCGCGCACACACACTCCCACACACACCCACACCCACACTGGTCACTTAATGTGCTTGGGCTCAGGCGACAGGGAGGTTAGGGAGTTTGAGCTTGACCGAGGGCTGTTTGATTTGCTTTCTGTGCATTTCTGAAGTGCGTTTTTTTTTATTCCCTGGCGAGTGTGGCCTGGGGGTGCGAGAGAACTCAGAATAGCCGTGACCTTTTTGCATTCGGCTCTGACTCGACGGGGCTAGCCGAGCGCTGTCTGGCGCGGCGAGTTCGCACTCGTCCCCTGCTCCGTTTTTCTTTCCTCTCTCTTTTTTTTTTTTTTTTTTTTTTTTTTTAAACCGCCTCTGAAGTGGGCCGCCTCCCATCCTCCTGGCCAGCGCGCGTTCCCTCAGAACACGCCTCGCGTTAATTACTTCTACACGCGGAAGGCGGGAGGGAGCGGTCCAAGGTGCGAGAAACGCGAGCGTTTCCGGATCGGTCGGGCAGGGACGACGCTCACGTTCGGTCACACGAGGTCCTGCGGCGTCTTTCTGTACTACGCGCTTGTGCGCGCTCGCGTGTCTGCGTGTGCACGTGTGTGTGTGTGTGTGCACGTGTCTGCGCGTGTCTGCGTGTGCACGTGTGTGTGTGTGTGTGTGTGTGCACGTGTCTGCATGTGCACGTGTGTGTGTGTGTGCACGTGTCTGCGTGTACACCCGTGTCTGCGTGTCCTCGTGCGTGTGTATGTGTGTGTGTGTGTGTGTGTGTGTGTGTGTGTCAGCAGGATGCGTTTGCCTATTCCGGTGTGTCAAACCCATGCTGGTGCTTGTTAATGCGCCTGTTGCAGTTTTCACGGCGCACATGTGGTTTTCCATTATTAAAGTGTTCTTCATATCAAACGTCATTATATCACTTTTCAGTGATAATTTCCTTAAATTTAAAGACATTTGGAGGACTTGTGATGTCTGCTCAAGCCTCGCGTTCTGATGTGGAATCCTTTCATAAAGCCTTTTCCCAGCGTAGTGTGCAGCGTAGCGTAACGGTAGAGAACTGGGCTCGGAACTCAAACACTGTGCGTTTGACGCCCGTTGTTCGGTGTTGCCTTTGAGCCTGCGTGTGTGCAAAGATAATTAACCTTGATTTGCTTCAGTAAAAATGCCCAGCTGTGCAAATAGATTGCATGTGAAGATGTAATCTGTTTAATTTGTTCTGGATGAAATCGCCTAGTGGTGCCGGAACGATCCGGGTGTTTATTCTTCTGTTAATTTTTCCGCATTGTTTGAGAGAATTACGCACGATCGGGTCGATGTGCGGCAGTAATTCGTCGTCACATGACGCGTCTGGTTCACGAGCAGTGAACTGAAGCGTAAGCCTGTGTGTCTGTGGCCCTCCTCCAGTAATATCGTAGAGCGGGGTTTTGTACTGTAATTGTGTTTTATTTTTAAAAATCCTGCTTCCCAGCATCGGTGCTGTTTCTTTACGGGAAGCGGCAATTTTGGGAGGCGGGTAATGGTAATTACATTGAACTTTTTATCGATCGCCTGTCCCGCGGGGACATGCAGCCAGTTTTATTTTATTTTTTGGGGGGGGGGGGGGTTTCATTCAGGGAGCTATCCTGTGCTGCCAGAGGAACATCAAAAGTCAAAGTGTCTCTCTGACTCTCTCTCTGTCTCTCCCACCCTCTCGCTCTCCCCCCTCTCTCTCCATCTCTCCTCCCCCCCCCCAGGGATGGCTTTGCTGCGGCTGTGCTAGGTGTGCTGTAGGGACAGTGCGGTCCGGCCGCCATGTTGTGTGTTCAGGGCGCGTGAGACCCATCCGCTCTGCGTCTCCTGCCATGGACGGGGAGGACTACCTGCACCCGGAGGGCCCGCAGCTGGACAGCGCCCCCTACAGGCTGCCCGCCTCGCCGCTCATGCACTCTGCAGCGGAGGTACGGGGAGCAGGGTAGCGTGCCTGAAAAGGGCCCCTTCCAGGCCTAGAATGGGTGTGGCCAGAATCACAGTGCATTCTGGGACCTGGAGGCGGACGAGCGACGTCAAACTGATTTGTAAAACCTGGAAACGCGCAGTGTTCTTGTGAAAGGGGTGACTGCCATGCTCCTGAAACAGGGGACTTTAGAGGCAAATTAGCTTTCATTCTGAATTGGCGTGGTCAGCTTCACAATGCATTCTGGGAACTGGAGGCAAGTAGGGAATGTCTAATTGAGTACACAATGTCTAATTGCCTCAACCTAAAAAAAAATGTGTTGAATGTTCAGCTGAAGGATCGTATTGCGTGTCACCCACTTACCTCAGAGTGGACTAATCCCCTGGGGAACGGTGGGCTCTCTCCGACAGAAAGGGCTCCATTCAGCTTTGGGTGTTCGGTGAAATGCTCCTTCAGGAGCGGTGAGTGCCAGGAGCCCTGCAGCTTTTAACCCGTCCCTTAACTGGCGGTGCGTTGACATGACGACAGAGCGAGTGGAAATGAGCGGGAATGTGTCTCACGCTTTTCCCCCGAGTTCTCCATTCACTGGAGCTGTCGGGACGCTGCTGGTGCTGATTTAGGATAAGCCCACGCAACAGAACAGTGAGGTCTGCTCCCTTTCTTCTGAGCTGCCTGTTAAAACTCAGAGCCAAAGGTTATGAGCAGCCGGACAGTTTAAATAAGATTGAATGCGCACCTGGAAGGGTTTTACACCTCTCTCTCTCTCACACTGTCTCTCGCTCTCATTCACTCTCTCTTTTTCAGTAGTACCGTGACGCGATCGAACTTTGAGCTGAGAGCTGTCTTAATCTTCTGATGTTCTAGCATGCAGTTCTGTAATAATGTAACATTACATTCTTCTGTTGTTCCACTGAGTTCTCTTATTAGTATTGGATCATTATAAACTTATATTGTTCTAATCTTTGTATGTGTCCCCCCCCCCCCCACAGGATCAGATGTATCCCTGTAGCTCCTGGGGTGTCCCGCAGCAGTCTGCGTACAACTTTCCCTATTCTATGCAATCCACAAACCAGTAAGTGTCCCTCCGTTCCCCGTCTCCCCCCACTGCTGTCTGCAGACATTCACAGGGTTGTCATGTGACCTCACAGCTTAATGATCTCTGGTGTTCTCAGCTGAACATTCTAATGCTGATGTCACAATCGCTGCCGGTGACTGAAAGCGACCAGAGTTCTAGAACACTGACTTAGAACTTTGAGAACACGTTCCAAGAAGCCCGCTCTTCATAGGCTTAAAGGAACAGGCTGAAGGGGTTTACAGCACAGAGCTGTTTTCTCCTCTTTTGCCACTTTATATATCAGTGTCCTAATTATGTGCATGCCTGAATTTGGCTGGATTTTAGTATTTTAGATCTGGGGATTGTATTGTGTTTCAGCCTGCGTATTTATTTATTTATTTATTTATTTTTTAGTCAGGGTTGTCATGTAGAAATGTCTCTTAGGTCCAGGGCTGTGTTGACCTTATGGTGTGTGATCTGGATGCTGAAGCCTGCCAGCGTTCAGTCCTCCTGTCCTTTTTTGCTCTTCGTTTTTTTTTCCTGTTGCGGGCCCGTGTGTGACTTCCTGCCCCCCTACCCCTCAGCGCGTCTCCATGGTTACGCAGCCCGCCTGCTTTGGTTTTCTCCTCTGCGACTGAGTCGCGCTCAAAACCACAGATGGGCCTGTTAGTCAGAAGAGACGTCGTCATGTTCTCTCCACGCTACGCGGAGTACCCAAGCTGTGGAGTTAACAGCAGGTTTAACCCAGCGTGGGTGCAGCTTGGTCCTGAAGGAAGGCCACTACCGCTACATGTGACAGTGTGCTACAGGATGTATGGCACTTCCCTGTGGGGACCCTAACTCTGCATTAAGAGGGAACACTGTCTGTAGTAGTGTGTTAAAGGATGTATGGCACTTCCCTGTGGGGACCCTAACTCTGCATTTAGAGGGAACACCGTCTGTAGTAGTGTGTTAAAGGATGTATGAGACTTCCCTGTGGGGTCCCTAACTCTGCATTAAGAGGGAACACTGTCTGTAGTAGTGTGTTAAAGGATGTATGAGACTTCCCTGTGGGGACCCTAACTCTGCATTAAGAGGGAACACTGTCTGTAGTAGTGTGTTAAAGGATGTATGACACTTCCCTGTGGGGACCCTAACTCTGCATTAAGAGGGAACACTGTCTGTAGTAGTGTGTTAAAGGACCCCAAAGCCTCCTTATGAGGACCCTGACTCGACATTAAGAGGGAACACTGTCTGTAGTAGCAGAGCACGAGACTTCAGCCGTACGCAGTGTGTCCCTTGCTGTGTTTTTAAGCTCTTCTCCCTTGTTTCTCCGCACATGGAGGAATATTCTCTGGCCCAGCAGAGCTCAAGGACGTCGTGGCCTTGCACACAGTTGATTCATTCTGTGGTCTTGGGATATGCAGTTTGTTGATGCGAGCCAGGCCAGTGTTATCAGGAAACGCCTCCGGACAGCAGGGGTGGGGTTTCAGAGTAGCTCGGGTCATAAAATAATGGGTTACTTTTGCGTTTATTTCTCTCCGCAGTTTATTTGAGGTCTTCAGACTTTGCCTGAGATCCCCAAAAGTTGGATGTAGTGTTCCCCCGGAGCAGTGGGCCCAGTCCGGCCCAGATTCCTGCAATTCTGAGGACATGCGTTGAGAATATTGCACAATTACAGATCATTTCATCACTTTAAAAAAAAAACAAAAAAAAAACAAAACACATTTTGGAAGGTGCAACAACATGGGTCCATGCCAAGCCCAGGTTAAATAAATTACGGTCTGACTTCAACCCTTTAGATACCAGTTAAGATCCTGCGGACTGCTGCCAATTTCATAAAGAAAACTCCATGTTCCCAATGTTCTGAGATTAATTCATATGATGGCACATCTGCGTTCACACGACAGTAGATCTTGTTAAGCATTCTCATGGATCTGCTGGTGTTTTTTTTTTCCAGGAGCATTTAAAGAGTGAGAGTGTTTGAAATACGTGCGCGTATTTCCGTTTCCTAGTTCCCGTAGTGCGGGCCACTAAAGCCACCCACTCTTTTTTTTTTTGCAGGGTAATGCACTGAACGCTTAATGTTCTCCTCTTGGGTTTGGTGTGAGCCTTCATGCCCCGTCACCCTTAAATGATTCAGGCATTTTTCGACGCTGTGTTGGTGGCATGTACGGTGCTCCGCGCACTGCTTAGGGCTGTCCTACTTAGGAGGTGCAGCGAAAGTTCACCGGTGTGCCCTGCGGTGGTTGTGGTGAGGCATGTTCTCTCACCTTTCTGGTGAAAGTAAAAAAAAAAACTGCTCTCGTTTCCACCCGAAACCGCCTCCTCCAAAGACTTGCAAAGAAACGGCCACCTTCTCTGAGCTCTGATAGGGCAGCGCCTGGTGGGGGCGGAGCCGTGGCCAGCCAGTAGATTGATTGATTGATTGATTGGTTGATTGTAGAGGGTATGCATTGACGTCACTTTCCCACCGGAATACGGTCACAGGTTCACAGGTCACAGGTTCGATTCCCCGGTAGGACACAGCCATTGTAACCTGCATTGCTTCAGCATATGTATAAAAAGTTCTGCAAGTTGCTCTGGATGAGCGACTGCTACATGCCTGTAATCTAACGTAAAATCCTATTCACATTCAGCTAAAATTCCAATTGGTGACTGACACACTAGTTTTTGTGACCGCCGTAGAACATTAATTTTAATGGCGTAGATGTAGATGACAGCCAATCACAAGTGTCACTCAGTGTTCCCAGTGTTTTCTCTATGTTCTGACTGACGTGATTGTGGGCCGATGGTGGTATGTAAGAGACATCATGTAGGAAGAGCACGTGGCCTGTGGTGGGTGATCTGCAGTCTGAGCCTCGCAAGATGGCCGCCTGTGGCACCAGCGAGTGATGGTCACTCACCAGCCTGTTGGCAAACTAAGTGGAAATCGATGCATTTGGACATGCCACGCAGATACTGGGATCCCATCCCATTACATTTTTTTATTTTTTGCAGCAGCAGCAGCGGTTCATGACTAATACTTGAGTATAATCCACTTCACAGTGTTTGTTTTTTGATTTTATGGCTCGTCTTGAGCACAGTTTCGTTTTGACTCGCTGAGCTGGCTTGGGGGGGGGGTCTGTTGTGCAATGGGACATCTGACTAAAGGGATTTCCGAAGAACAGCTCCCTGCTGACATCATTTTCCTTTGCTTTCTGTCAGTTTTTTGGTGAATCATTTCAGTGATTTGTTTCAGTTGATTCCCTGGATGACTCCTCCTCTGACTCCTCCTACTCCTCTCTCTCTCTCCCCGCTGTGTTTGCAGGCAGTACCACTCGAGCGCCGCGTCGCTCGCCCGATCGGAGACGTACAACGCTTCGCTTTTCCACGACGCCAGCGAGTCGCCTGGCCTCGGGTTCTCCCAGAACATGGACTTCCCTCAGGTGAGAGTCAGTTCCTCCTCTACGTTCCCTGGAACATAGACTTCCCTCAGGTAAGAGTCAGTCCCTCCTTTACCTTCCCTGGAACATAGACTTCCCTCAGGTGAGAGTCAGTTCCTCCTCTACGTTCCCTGGAACATAGACTTCCCTCAGGTGAGAGTCAGTTCCTCCTTTACGCTCCCTGGAACATAGACTTCCCTCAGGTAAGAGTCAGTTCCTCCTTTACGTTCCCTGGAACATAGACTTCCCTCAGGTAAGAGTCAGTTCCTCCTCTACGCTCCCTGGAACATAGACTTCCCTCAGGTAAGAGTCAGTTCCTCCCCTACGCTCCCTGGAACATAGATTTCCCTCAGGTGAGAGTCAGTTCCTCCTTTACGTTCCCTGGAACATAGACATCCCTCAGGTAAGAGTCAGTTCCTCCTTTATGTTCCCTGGAACATAAATGGGTAGTAGTCAGTTTCTCAGGATCTTCTCAGCATCACTGCAGTCACTCTGTTGGTGTTGGAGTATCACTTGGGTTACTTCATAAGACTTGAGTCTCGTTGATGTTACTCTGGAAGCATGGAGCTTTAGCGTCAGTGGAGTTACTCTGATAGTGTGGAATTGCAGTGTTACTGCTGGACTCGTCTGTGTTGCTCTCACTGAACGTGAAGCTTACACATCCAGGGTTTTCGCTAGGTTTTCAGAGGGCTTCGACCCTCAACTGCATTTTGGAACAGCGTTTTTTTATATATGAAGAAACGCTTTGACCACCGGTTTTCATCAGAGAAAGACGTTACGTGTGAACACAGCCTAATTTTGTTTAGCTACCAAACCACGTTAGATACTAACGTTAGTTCAGTCGAGGTATCTTTATGTAACTAGCTTCGCTGGCTAACGTAACTAAATTCAGTACCTGGATATCTATGTAAGTTAGCTGGGTTCGCAATTTCTTTAGTTGTAAAATACTAAAAATAGGCTACATTAGTTATATCTTCTCTCTATCTGCTATCGCATTGTTAACATCCACAAGAATTACTCCCTAATAAGAAAGTTTATACTTCATTTTATTCTTTGTTGAGGCTTACCTTATCGATGGCTTGCAACTTGCTCATCCGAGTCGATGGTTGTAACCATCTCAAATTGACGGTGCAGAGAAATATCTTATCAGCTGTTTGATTAGCTTGGCGATGAGCGTCTGTCGCACACCAGTCACACAAACGTTCGTCCAAACACCGATTGTTGATCGGCAGGTCATTCCTTTTGCCGGCTTACATTTCCGTTTGAGATCAAGCCACCTCTCGGTTTTTTTTTTTGGTTTTTTTTTGTCAGCGCGTAGAACTCTCACCGTTGTTTTTACGTTCGTTCTGATACGTCGCCTCAATGCTTTTTTACGTTCGTTCGGCTTGAGGCGCTCCACAGAGACACTCAGGCGCTGCGCCTCAGCCTTTCTATGGTACGGAGAACCCTGGTATCTCTGCAGTTGCTCAGTGGCGATGTGGTGGGCGAGCTGCGCCTCTGTGGTTACTCTGGGGGCCTGGGTGATGGGGGGGTGGAGGTCAGCAGAAATCACCGAGGCTCCACCTGCTTGCCGCTGATGTTGGTGCTCTCCCTGGGGTGCGATGACTCCTAGGTGATGACCCTCAGGTGACCCCCCCCCCCCCTCCCCTGCTTTTCTCTGTCTGATGTCACAGTGGTCAAATTTCCACAGCTTAGCCTCTTAGCGCAAAGCCCCTAGTGGTCAGCACGCCGGCGTGCCGAGATTACTGAACGCAGACATTCGGTGCTACTGCAACCAAAGTATGAGTTGTTCATTTAACACGCACCCCTCCCTGCAGCCTCGTCTACAACTAAATCCCCCACCCATGACATAATGGACAATTCTGTCTATCTGGGCTTTCATAAAAATATTCCGTCATAGTAACAAGATAAACCCGACAATAGCCCTAAGATATGCCAATACAGCAGTGAAAACGCTGCTCACTGAATAACGAAAGGAGTTATTTGGTCATATGGTCAAGGAGTTTTTGCAAACTAAAAAAGAGTAAATTCATTTTTGATTTTTTGCCTAGACAATTGCATTTGTGGCACGTTATTTTTTTCCAAAACTATGAATATAAACGAATCTGATTTAGTATTGTAAATGGTACAAATGTATTGCTTCATTTAAGCCATTTTTCAAGCCTCTGTGGTCACACCTGGAGTTATAAAGCTTTAAATAGGGTACCCCCTAAAATGATTGGGCAGATTTGGCATGTGCGCTAAGGGGTTAAATTTACTTGTATCTGGCTTCGACACCCCTGTCTCAGGGTTAAGAGGGGGGGGGGTTGCTTTGTAGTGGCAGAAAAGCAAGGTCAGGACCAGCAGCAGCCTCAGAGTGTGCTCTCTTTGTCTTCCTACTCCCAGACAGCAGGGGGCGCTGTTCCTTTCTCACACAGTGGTAGGTCCAGCCTGCAGTCTGGATGCACCTTTTAGGAAACGTGTAGGGCAATGTGTGTGTGTGTGTGTGTGTGTGTGCGCGCGCGCGTGTGTGTGAGTGTGCGCCCCCGTGTGTATGCACCTGTGTGTGTACATGTATGCGTGTGTGTACATGTAGCACCGTGTCCCATTGTGACCCCCCCCCCCGTGTGCGGGGCGGTGATGTCAGTGCGGCTGAGGGACCTCTGGTGGGTGTTTTACGGTAACTGACGGTGCGGTTATGGATCTGGCCCTGCACACGGGCCCTGCCGGTAAACTGCTCCCAGCCCCCTCTGCTCCGCCGCGCGGTGTTCCCTATCCACCAGAGAGAGGAGAGACCCGCTCAGCACAGCACAGTCACACTGCCAGAGAGAGGAGAGACCCGCTCAGCACAGTTCAGCACAGTCACCTGCCAGAGATAAGACCACTCAGCACAGTCAACTGCAGAGAGAGGAGAGACCTGCTCACACAGTCACACTGCCAGGGAGAGGAGAGACCCGCTCAGCACAGTTCAGCACAGTCACACTGCCAGAGAGAGGAGAGACCCGCTCAGCACAGTTCAGCACAGTCACACTGCCAGAGAGAGGAGAGACCCACTCAGCACAGTCACACTGCCAGAGAGAGGAGAGACCCACTCAGCACAGTTCAGCACAGTCACACTGCCAGAGAGAGGAGAGACCCACTCAGCACAGTTCAGCACAGTCACACTGCCAGAGAGAGGAGAGACACACTCAGCACAATCACACTGCCAGGGAGAGGAGAGACCTGCTCGCACAGTCACACTGCCAAGAGAGGAGAGACCGCTCAGCACAGTTCAGCACAGTCCACTGCAGAGAGGGAGACAACTCAGCACAATCACACTGCCAGAGAGGAGAGTCCCCTCAGCACAGTTCAGCACAGTCACACTGCCAGAGAGAGGAGACCGCTCAGCACAGTTCAGCCAGTCACACTGCCAGAGAGGAGACCACTCAGCCAGTCACACTGCCAGAGAGAGGAGAGACCCACTCAGCACAGTTCAGCACAGTCACACTGCCAGAGAGAGGAGAGACCCACTCAGCACAGTCACACTGCCAGAGAGAGGAGAGACCCGCTCAGCACAGTTCAGCAGTCACACTGCCAGAGAGAGGAGTGTCCCGCTGAGCACAGCACTGCACAGCACAGCACAGTCACTCTGCTCGAGAGAGGAGAGACCCACTCAGCACAAAGGGAAGGACGTGCGTCTTTGCGGCTTGCCTCCTGTGTCCAGACTGCCGATCAGCCTGTCCTTATCCAGTCATCTCTCTGTCTGTCTGTCTGTCTGTCTGCCTGTTGACTCTGAGGAAGACGCTTGTCGAAACGTCAGTCACCCCCCTGCAATAAACGTGCAGACCTTACGAGTGCTCCAGTATCTTACTTCGGTAGTTTATTTGAGGTGCCCAGGTAAAAAGCCTAGCTTACATATATATACTTGTATATATATACTTGTCCTCTACTGTCAAGCACCTTTTCCTTGAAACTTGGCTGAAGCGCGTTGGACTGTACTTTTGGGTTTTCAGTGCCTGTCTGCCTGTCTCTCTGCCTGTCTGCCTGTCTCTCTGCCTGTCTGTCTGTCTGTCTGTCTGGCAGAACGAGTACCACACGTACACGTTTCAGCTTCCTCCTCCTCCTCCTCCTCCTTCGTCTCCGCTCCAGCTCCTCCACGGCCATCCATTCTGCCTGCAAGCGATGCCATCTTTCTTCTTTTTCTTCCTTATTCAGTCGCATCCTGATTTGTCTACAGTTCATTTTTTATTTTTTCCCCCCCAGTGAACCTTGTCTTAAATAAACATCCCGGGTTGTTCTCACTCCCGCACTCCCGTGTGATTCGGCAGGGGTGTAAAAGCTGGAGGTGGTCACCTCTCCCTGCTTTATGGCCCCGGCCTGGTCTTTATGGAACCAAGCGCCTGAAAGTGCTGACCTTTGACCCCTGGAGGGTGTACTCTCTGTCACGTTTGGATAAGGCTGTAGAAAGCAAATGGAGAAGTGAGACCTGTACCCTGTGTTTTTGGGGGCCTCTGCCTCACACGGCTGTCACTGTTTGCACCCCAAATGCCCCGAATGCACACCCCGCTTTGGGGGTGGGGATGGGGGGGGGGGGTGGAATGGACCCCCCCTTTTCCTGGGAACCCCGTGGCGGTCTGGCGGTTTGTTGGCGTTGGCGCGTTCAGCGCTGGAGTTCCGCGCTAAATCTGCCCTGCTGGGGCTGGGAGGCGGGTCAGTGGATATGAAAATCCTCACAAAAATCATTTAATGTGTGGAAAAAAAACTCCGATTCCCATGAGCATCAGCCCTGTATACCCTGCAGATGCGGTTGAGATTACACCACATTCAGTAAAACGGGCTTGACTGCCAGTAATTCGGTCACTTACCAACAAAAGCAGCATTTCCTGAAAGCCCTCCTCCCCCCCCCCCCAAGCCCCTCCCCTCTCCTCTCTTAACCACCTTTATCACAGTGGAACCACACCTCGATCAATATGACTAAACGCGTTTCCTGCTGCAAACAAACGCCTGTTCCTCCCGTTACTGGCCAGCGTCCTGTGTGTGTGTGTGTGTATGCGCATGTGGTGTGTGTATGTGTCTGTTTGTGCGTGCATGCGTGCGGTGTGTGTGTGTATGTGCGTGTGGTGTGTGTGTGTATGCGCGTACGGTGTGTGCACGGTGCGGTGTGTGTGTGTGTATGCGTGTGCGGTGTGTGTGTGCATGCGCGTGCGGTGTGTGTGTGTGTGTGTGTGTTTTTGCATGAGGAGCGGCTCTGTGCTGGAGCTCACAGGGGCAGTGTGCTGCTCTGCTCCGGGGCAGAGTAGATCCCAGCTCCATGTATCTCCGGCAGTTCTGGACTAAATACTTCACCCAGCTGGGCCGCCCTCTCCCCCAGGTAGGGTCCTCCGGTGCTCTCTCTCTCTCTCTCTCAGCTCTCTCTCTCTCTCCCACGCCCGTGAGCTCTCTCAGCGCTCTCTCTCTCTCTGAGACGGACGGCGCGCTCTCTCTCTCTCTCTGAGACGGACGCTCAGCTTCTGTTTGAGGAAGCTGTGCTTTCGGGGCCAGGGCCGATCCCCTCTCTGCCCGTCTCCGGTCAGATTCCCGCCGGGCGTTCCCGATCGCCCCTCTCCGGAGCGCCGGAGGGCTCCTTCCAGCCTGGGCAGCGCGCCGCGGGGGAATTCCGGCTCGCCGTCCCTCCCGATTTTTTCCCCCCCCCGTGTGTTTCCTGAAACTACTGCAAACAAGGGACACACAGGACACCACAGGGAGAACTGAGGCTTTGGGTTTAACATGGACTCATGGACATGTTTGTTTTGATCTTGTGTGGCGAGAAATATTCTTTTGCATATTTAATATGTATTTTTATTTGTGTTGTCATTACTCTGGAAGGAGATGCACTAAGGAGAAATTACGAGTGGCTTTTGTCAGACGTGGCGTGCTTTGGTGTGATTTGGTGCACATTAAGCTGTCCAGCCTGTTGTATTATTGAAGGCTTTGCTAAGTGGACACATTTGCAGGTGTGTGTGGGTAACAGTTTGACGTACAACACATTCCATACAGACAGGAGGTACATTTTTGCATTCAAATGCATATTTATAATTCCCTTGTGAGGTGGTGACTTTGCTTTGGAAGTTAAAATGTTTACAATTTTTTGAAGGTTTAGAATGCTCCTGTGAGGTGATGTCGTTTAAATGTCGTTAAAGTTTTCGTTTTTGAATATTGTAGTTGTAGCGTGGTCCTGCTAGGTAATGTTAGTCTTTTAGGAGTTGATAAAGTTTTTGTTTTTGAATATTGTAGTGCAGTTGTAGCGTGTAGTCCTGTGATAGTGGCATTGCTTTGCCGTCTTTATTTTCCCGGCTGATTGCACTCTCGGTTGATCTGTCATCACCTGCCCTGAAACTGGAGAATCTAACCTCCGGAATGTTCCGTTACCCCAAATCACCCACCCGCCTGTGCTAATCACTCTCGGCTAAACTCTGACGAAACCGACCGCGGCGGTCGTGTTGTTTAAGGTTTGAAGGTTCGAAAAATATTTGCTTTTTTGAGATTTATCGCTCAGCACGGCAATAAAGGCAACAAGCAGATTTCCTTTCTTTGATACCTGAGGAGCACGGAGACGTATAAACGTCCATGGGGCCGTTCCTCAGTTAAACTTTAATTAAACTTTAAACGTTTAGCCGTGCATATGAGCCACATTCATTTTATTTTTATTCGTTATACTCAGTAACGGACCCCTCATTAGCAGGCAGTATTGCATTTTTGTTCCCCTTCAGTTTTGATTGAAGTCCACGCAGTCCCTTCTGAAATTTTGCCGACGTGGCCCGGGAGAAGTGCCACATTTTTAGGGGATGATGTCACACCCGTGAGGGGTCACTGACTAGCCGGCACCTCACTCCCGTTTCCCGGCAGTTGCGTAAGCCCTGTTGGGCGGCCATTTTCTTTTGTCCCGGCGGTTCTTTTGTGTGTGTGTGTGTGTGTGTGTGTGTGTGTGTGTCACCGCGGTACTGGCACCCCAATGCATGCTCCCCCGTGGCACTTTCACCCGCTTTCCCCTGGCAGTGCCAAGGCCTACGCCTGGTATCTGGAGAGGCTGATATTGCCGCAAGGAAAAGAAGGGGAGCAGTGCTGCTAACTTAGCGCTTTAGCGAGCCTGCACTGCTAATTTAGCCCTTTAGCGGGCCTGCACTGCTAATTTAGCCCTTTAGCAGGCCTGCACTGCTAATTTAGCCCTTTAGCGGGCCTGCACTGCTAATTTAGCCCTTTAGCGGGCCTGCACTGCTAATTTAGCCCTTTAGCGGGCCTGCACTGCTAATTTAGCCTTTTAGCAGGCTCTGCACTGCTAACTTAGCGCTTTAGCGGGCCTGCACTGCTAACTTAGCGCTTTAGCGGGCCTGCACTGCTAACTTAGCGCTTTAGCGGGCCTGCACTGCTAACTTAGCGCTTTAGCGGGCCTGCACTGCTAACTTAGCGCTTTAGCGGGCCTGCGCTGCTAACTTAGCAGTTCAGTCTCCCTGCACTGCTAGCTTAGTACACTGATTTTTTTTAGCTCAGTTTGGGGACGTCACAAAGTGAATTACAGTAACGGTGCAGATAAAATTGATACAGATTCTCCCCTCTGATTACACCGCCTGCCCCCCCCTCCTGCACCCTATCTGTGGTGCTCATTGTGGTGTCTGTTTTACTTTCAGAAAATATTACACAGTGCTGTGCTCAGATAACCAACAACTCTACTGTTCTTCTCACAGGCTCACACTCTCCTTTAATGCATTTGATGCACGTTATCATGTGACGTGTGTTAATTTAGCTTGAATTTTCTCCTATCATGAATAGGAGACGACAATTCAGGGTTTCTGCTTTCGCACCTCTGTGAGTAGTTGCCTCTTCTGTGACCCCCCACCCCCCTTTTTCTCCCCTTACTTGTTCTTGACGGGTTGCCAGACCTGAGCCTGTTCTTTGGTTTCACTTCCTGTCTGTCGGTCTGTCTGCGTATTCACGAGGGGGGATTCCCCACCAGCTCTGGCTGGTTCTGTGGGTCAGAGCTGGCGAGTCTCTTTTCCCACAATGCCCTGGGTGTGGGGACGGGAAACTCTGCAGGCCAGACACTTCAGCGCTGTGTGAGTCTGCGTTTAATACAGGGAGTGAAACATTCCCTTTCTGCTTTGACGCTGTTATTCAAAGTGCTGTACGGTGAGTGTGTAGCCTTGTAGCACGTGTGAGTGCGGCTGTTCTTTGAGTGCCGTCTCTCCCACGGTGTGTACAGAACAAAGTAGAGCATTAGAGTGACTGACCTCTCTCCTGGGCCCTCTGTGTCTGTGTGTGAGCTCAGCTTTGCTCATCAGTGGTGTGGACACAGCATCGCGCAGGTGTACCAGGAGACTCACGCAGGTGTACCTGGAGACTCACGCAGGTGTACCAGGAGACTCTTCTGAGCCGGTCACATGGGGCCAAGCTTTTTTTTTAATCATAAAAAACGAAGCCAAGCTCAGGCCGCTGGGTGGGGGATAAATCCGATGCTCTGCCAAAACATCAGGTTGTTTCAGAAATAAGATGAGCTGTCTGGACATTCCAGTGTCAGAGCAGGGGAAAACGGAGTTTCTAAAGAAGAAAGGGGAACGTAAGAAAAGTTATGTTTATTTGATGTCACTCTGGAGCCAAAGAACAGTAAAATCGTTTGCGTGCCACTGTCCACACAACAGCGTGGTTCAGGGGTAATCCAGAATTAATTCTGGCCCATAAATGGATGATGATCTGGCTTTCTGAAAATGTGGGAAATGTAGTTTCGTGGGAGGAGTCGTGGGGAATGTAGTTCTGTGGGACGACCTCATTCTTTCTTCCGAGAAAGCATTGGCCCCCACGGACGCGCGCGTGCTGCGCGTGTGAGGCGCGACTGTCAGAGGCGCATCCTGCCTTTCAGAGGGGTTCTGGGAAATGGCGCTGATGCCGTGGCATTCCTCTGGGGGTTATGATGGGATGGCGGGCAGCTGCGGGGGTTAACGAGAAGGAGTCCTGATCTCAGAGAAGGATGGCGGTTTCCTCACGGCATCTGAGAGGTGTTCTTATGAAGAGCATCTCATTGAGCTTGCATTTGAAGAATATATATATATATGTGTGTATGTATATATATGTATATATAAATTTAATGTCTCATTGATACAACTGGATATTTTCCGAAGCGATTCAGGGTAAGTAAATAAGGGTACAATGGTTTCATCCCATCAGCTCTGGAAGTTTGGGTCTGAACCACACAGTAGGGTTGCCATGGGAATACCGGGAGTTGCCAGGGCAATACCAGGGGCTGCCAGGGTAGGGGCTTTTAAATGACTGGATCTGGGTGCATGGCTGCACCTGTTGGTTTTCACTTTGGTACGGCAGGCATAACTACTACTTCGAATGATGACATCACTTCCTGGAACAGTGAGGAGAGGAGTTTTTTTTTTTTAAAGGAAAGAAAATATCCATTTACTGCTGTCACAGCCACCCAACACGACCCAAACCGACCCAACCTTGCCTTCAGAAACTGACTCTAATAATCTGCTGAACACAGCTCTCTCTCATTCTGTCTCTCCCTGTCTCTCTCTCTCTCTCTGGGGGGTGGGCTCTTTGTCCTTGAAAGACCTTGACAATGCTGGCCCGTCTGTAGCAGTTTGTCCGCTTCCTGTTATGACATTAGTCATTGGATTAGATGTGTTGGGGGAGGGGGGGGTTGGTTGGGTGCTCCCTCCTCCTCCTTTTTATCCCATTGTCTGCTGGGACCTCACTTTCCTAATGTTCTACAGAAATATCCCATCATCCTCTTCTCCATCTCCCCTCCCCCCTTCCATTTACATATTGGGCTTTAGCACCTGCCGTTATCTACAGCCACTTCCACAGATTATGTTTTTAAATAAATTTAAAAAATGTGTTCAGACAGCTGGATATTCAGCTATCCAGGATTAGTACTTTGCAGAAGGGTACAGCCGCATTGGGAGTGGAACCTGCAGCCTCTGAGCTGAAGCCTCTACGGCTGTGCGGAGGGTGTTGGTCGAGTCCTGGAGGGTGGGGGGGCTGCGTGAGCTGAATTTTTTTCACACTGGTGAAATTTCATACTTTTACTTACTATTTTTTTATGCTCTTTCCTTTTTATCTATTTTATGCAAATCACTTTGAATTGCCTCTGTGTATGAAATGTGCTATACAAACAAACTTCCCTTGCCTTGCCTTGGTGTGACAACCACAAGGTTGTGGGCTCATCCCTCTGTGCTGGAGTGCTGCCTGTTTGTTGTAAATTAGTGGCTGTATAAATTAGTAGTCTGACTATTTAAAGTGCACTGATGTGGATGTGGTCTTTTGCTAGGCTAATAAATAACGATTAGTGTAATTTGCGGTTGTGTTTTATTACCTCTGGTTTCCTGGTGGCATTCTACTGTTCTACACGTGTAGCCCCGCCCACGATGACCTCACTGCTCTGCTGAGTATCGCGTGTACCTTCCTGTCCCATCTAGGGCTGAAGGGTTAATGTGAATAGCCGATGCCACTGGTTTGTTACTTTATTACGCTGCACAGTACCCGCGCGCCGATTCCCCTTTGATTGGTGGGCGTTTCCTTGCAGGATTTCTCCATTGATGACCTCTCCAACACCTCGCTGGACTCCCTGTCCGAATACGCAGACACCCAAAGCTTCCTCAACTCCGACAGCCTGACGCACGTACCCACCATATGGGACGTCAGCACGCACAGCACTGCACAGAACCAGCACGAGGTGAGAGAGGACGCTATACACACCTGCTGTACATACACTATACACATACTATACACTTACACTATGCACACCTACTCTACATACACTATACACATACTATACACTTACACTATACACACCTGCTGTACATACACTATACACATACTATACACTTACACTATACACACCTGCTGTACATACACTGTACACATACTATACACACCTGCTGTACATACACTATACACATACTATACACTTACACTATACACACCTGCTGTACATACACTATACACATACTATACACTTACACTATACACACCTGCTGTACATACACTATACACATACTATACACTTACACTATACACACCTGCTGTACATACACTGTACACATACTATACACACCTGCTGTACATACACTATACACATACTATACACTTACACTATACACACCTGCTGTACATACACTATACACATACTATACACTTACACTATACACACCTGCTGTACATACACTATACACATACTATACACTTACACTATAAACACCTGCTGTACATACACTATATGCATACACACTATACACACACTATATACCCGTACTGTATGTACACTACGCATGCACTATACAAATGTACTATACACATACACTATCCACCCATACTATACACAGACTATACACATACACTATACACACACTGTACACATACATTACACACATGCTATTCAGATGGACTGTACACACACATACTATATACACTGTACAGTCATGATCACACTATACACATACAGTATACACTCACACGCACACCCCTGGCATAGAACAGGCGGCTTGCTGCCGCTGTTTTATTTGTCATGCCAAGCCTTTCCTTCCAGAAGTTTCCGTGGCCTAGTCGCCCGGTCCGTGTGTGGGCCCGCAGCCCCACCCCGGGGCTCTCGTTCGGTTGCTTTGGTTTTGCAGTTTGTCTCCGTTTGTTTTCCCGCTCTTTTTACCGGTCCTGTTGGTATCGTTCGCAGCAGAATGCCAGTTTGTTTTCCCGCCCTTTTTACCGGTCCTGTTGGTTTTGTTCGCAGCAGAATCCCAGTTCGTTTTCCCGCCCTTTTTACCGGTCCTGTTGGTTTTGTTCGCAGCAGAATCCCAGCCAGTTTCAGGGTCTCGGCACTTTGGAGGAAATCTCGGCCATTATCAACCCCCCGCCTTTGGGAGTATACCAGGTAGCCTCTCAGCTGAGCGGGCGTGGCTCTGCCCCTGCCCCTGCTGCGGGAAACCCTGTGTGCTCTGTGCTTTCCCCCTGAGAAACTAAACTCTGCAGTGTCTGTTCCTCCCTGTACAGTAGCTGTAAACTCTGC
>NC_057935.1:58056724-58079224 GCF_018555375.3 Anguilla rostrata
GTGTGTGGGTGTGTCCTGTGGGCGTGTCTCATTGTGGCTCCTCCCCCCCCCCCACAGCAACACCAGGTGATCCTGCAGAATGGGCAGAGGGCCGGGTTCCTCATCGGCGACGGCGCGGGGGTGGGGAAGGGCCGAACGGTCGCCGGGGTGATCTTGGAGAACTACCTGAAGGGGCGGAGGAAAGCTCTGTGGTAAAGTAGCGACAGAAAGAAACTGGCGGAAAAACATCTATAAAACAAACATCCGTTTTTTTTTTCCCTTCGTTTTGCTGCCGTGTGGAGGTACAGTCCCCTTTTTAACACCCCCCCCCCCCCCGTACCCCCCCGCAGGTTCAGCGTGTCCAACGACCTGAAGTACGACGCAGAGAGAGATCTGAGAGACATCGAGGCTCCCAACATCCCTGTGCATGCCTTAAACAAGGTGGGTCCTCCAACCGCTGCCACCTGTCCCACAATTCCACACAGCCACTCCAGACAACAGTCTCTCTAACAATGGAGCCCGTGTCACTGTGTCATCAGCTCCCCCTCGGTGCCGTCTGATTGGTCCTGGTGAAGTCATGTGACGGTGTTTCTGTGGCGAACATGTCTCAGATCCTGTGGACTCTCCCCAGTCCTCACACCCCACTGTCTGAACACAGGAAGTCCTTTTACGGGCGTGTCCCCGTACTGTACCGTGGCAGTGGAAGTTCTGCACTGTAACACACAGGAACTCCTGTTAATATTAATAAAAGGATGATGGGCTTGTGTGCAGTGCAGCCCTTATGCTCTGTGTGTCGCCCATGGTGCATACAGAGATGAAGGTGTGTGTAGTCAGTTTAACCACCAGGGTCCAAGTTGAACTATGCGGTTGTTCCCTGTACTTGGACCGGTACTTCTCTCTAGGGGTTTCGTCATACTTGTTCCTGGTTATGGATATACACTTTGTTGTACGTCGCTCTGGATAAGAGCGTCTGCCAAATGCCTGTAATGTAATGTAATGTAATGTAATGTAATGTAGTCACCTGGCAGAGCCCTCTGTAGTGAAGATGCAGGGCAGTCAGACAGAACCCAGTAGCTCAGAGTCTGGTGTGTGTATGCGTTTGTGCGTTTGTGTGTGTGCGCGTGCGGGCGGGCGTGTGTTCGTTTGTTTGTTTGTTTGTTTGTTTTCATTCGTTTATTCACTCGTTCGTGCGTGCTGAATCTGTGACCGCGCCCTCTCCCCCCCCCCCGTCCCGTCCCCAGATTAAGTACGGTGACACCACTACCTCAGAGGGCGTCCTGTTCGCCACGTACTCCGCCCTGATCGGCGAGAGCCAGGCCGGCGGCCAGCACCGGACCCGGCTGAAGCAGATCCTGGACTGGTGCCGACCCGGGTTCGACGGCGTGGTATCCTTCCTGTCTGACGGCGTGCCTGGGCGCGCGGTGCCGCCGGCACTGTCGGTCCGTTCGGCAGGGGGCGGAGCTCCCGCGGGTCACCGACGGTTTCCGTGCGAAACCCTCCGCTTTCACCGAACTTCAGGGAACAGCGGGACCAGCCCTACAAACGCAAATGTCTGTGACTGACTGAGTGACTGAGTGACTGAGTGAGTGAGTGAGTTACACCATTGGTCGGCCGAGTGATGAAGTTACGCCATTGGTCGGCCGGAGAAGTCCAGCCATATACTAGGTTTTGACCTGGTCTTGTTTGGGTAATGATGTGTTTTGTGGGAAATGATGTGTTTTTTTGGGTAATGATGTGTTTTGTGGGAAATGACCAGGGATCTGCAGGAGATTTAACAGCTTCTGAAGTGAAGTATCTCAGATCCAGCGATTGTGTGTCTGACCCAGTCCTGCCGCCCTCCTCTCGAGTTTTGAGAGTGTCGGAGGGATGGGGTAGAGGCGGTCAGTGTGGATTACCCCACCCTAAAAACTGACCGACACCTCTCTGTCTGAAGCTGTTCTTTCATGTGCTGGTTTTATTGACTGATTTATTTAAAGAATAAAGAAACTCGCTTCAAAGGGTCTTGTTGGCGGTGCTCCAGAATCCGGCCCCTGATTGGAGAGAGCTTCTGACGCAGCTTCAGCGGGCCGCTGCTGTCCATGCGTTTCCTTGACTACGCCCCTCCCCCAGATCGTGTTTGACGAATGCCACAAAGCCAAAAACGCCACGTCCACCAAGATGGGCAAGGCCGTGCTGGACCTGCAGAACAAGCTGCCCCTGGCCCGCGTGGTCTACGCCAGCGCCACAGGTGGGCTGTGTGTGTGTGTGTGTGTAAGTGTGTGTGTGTGTGTGTGTGTGTGTGTATGTGTCTCTGCGTGTGTCTGTCTGTCTGTCTGTGTGTGTGTGTGTGTGTGAGAGACGCCAGCGCCACAGGTGGGCGGGGCTTCTGCTGAATGTTGCCGGTTTCAGTCCTGGATATTAGCCTCCGTGGTTTTAGCCATTGGCAGCATGTGTAAATTTGGTGCGCGTGGATGATGAGTTGTCCCGAGGCATTGTGGGTAAAGTTCTCTCTCTCTCTCTCTGTCTGCCGTCCCCAGGTGCCTCCGAGCCAAAGAACATGATCTACATGAGCCGGCTGGGGATCTGGGGAGAGGGCACCCCCTTCAGGGCGTTTGATGAATTCCTGCACGCGATAGAGAAGAGGTGAGGCCTGGCAGCCTGAGCGATCTCCTCGCCCCTCGCCTCCGCGGTTTCGTCTGCCCCGAGCAGAGGTGTCCTCAGAATGTGGCCTTCTGGACCTTCTGAATGGGCGGAGCCTCAGTGAGCTGTCGGTCACTGCTGAATCCTTTTTTTATGATTGGCTCTAAGGCAGGGGTGAACGACAAGGGCCAATCCATTTCAGTGGAAACGGGGAGTGCTGATATCAGCAGTGCTGTTGGCATGACCAATACGACTGTCCCGCGGTGACTCGGAATTGGCACAAGTGTGGCTCACACATCGCTCAGCTGTAGTGCTGGTGTAGATCAGGTGTCACTCAGGTATTTGTCAGGTAGTCCAGGTGTAGTCCACGTGTAGCCGAGGTGTAGTCCAGGTGTAGCTCAGGTGTAGTCCACGTGTAGCCGAGGTGTAGCTCAGGTGTAGCTCAGGTGTAGCCCAGGTGTAGCCCAGGTGTAGCTCAGGTGTAGTCCAGGTGTAGCTCAGGTGTAGCTCCGGTGTAGTCCAGGTGTAGTCCAGGTGTAGCTCAGGTGTAGCTCCGGTGTAGTCCAGGTGTTGCTCAGGTGTAGCTCGGGTGTAGTCCAGGTGTTGCTCAGGTGTAGCTCGGGTGTAGTCCAGGTGTAGCTCAGGTGTAGTCCAGGTGTAGCTCAGGTGTAGTCCACGTGTAGCTCAGGTGTAGTCCAGGTGTAGTCCAGGTGTAGCCCAGGTGTTGCTCAGGTGTTGCTCAGGTGTAGCTCAGGTGTATCTCAGGTGTAGCTCGGGTTCCCTGCACGGCGGCTCTAACCCTGTTCCCGTGCGTTGCCGTGGCGCAGGGGCGTGGGCGCCATGGAGATCGTGGCGATGGACATGAAGGTGAGCGGGATGTACATGGCGCGGCAGCTGAGCTTCTCGGGCGTGTCCTTCCGCATCGAGGAGATCGGCCTGGACGACGACTTCAAGCTCGTCTACAACAAGGCCGCCCGCCTGGTGAGTACTGACTGAAACTGAAATGAATGGATGAAATGAAAATGAATGAATAAAATGAATGGATGAAATGAAAATGAATAAAATGAACGGATGGAATGAAAATGAATGAATAAAATGAACGGATGAAATGAAAATGAATGAATAAAATGAATGGATGAAATGAAAATGAATTAATAAAATGGAACGGATGGAATGAAAATGAATGAATAAAATGAACGGATGATATATAAATTAATGAATAGACTGAACAGATGAAATGAAAATGAATGAATGAAATGAAACGATGAAAGTGAAAACGCCTCGCTCTGCTCCCCCCCCTAGTGGGCGGAGGCGCTGCTGCTCTTCTCGCGAGCAGCCGATGAGCTGGCGCTGGTCTCCAGGAAGGCGCTGTGGGGCCAGTTCTGGTCCTCCCACCAGCGCTTCTTCAAGTACCTGTGCATCGCCGCCAAGGTGCGCCGCCTGGTGGAGCTGGCCGAGAGCGAGCTGCGGCAGGGCAAGGTGAGCGGCGTCGCCGCGGTAACGTCGCCCTGGTAACGTGGGGGCCTTCAGTGAGCCTGCGGGGCGGAGGGTGGATGCGGCTTCGTTCTTCCTCCTGAACAAACGCGTTAAACTCCTGTTTCTCAGCGCAAAATGCAAACTTCGGGTCGGGTGGAAACTGCAGGTTCGGAAAGTCAAAAAGTGCTCCCCTGTATTTCGCTCCAGTCACCTGGATTAGCTGATTAGCACAGGTCTTCAGCCAGGAGGTGGAACTCATAAAGTGAAATCGGCTGGCTGAGGTCACGGGTGGAAGAGACACACGGCAGGACTTTTACTTCCTGACCCCTGCACTCTCCCCCTCTGCTTCAGTATCTCTCCTGTCCTTCAACTTGTTTAGTCCTCCAGATGACACTCGATACAGCGCACATCAGTGGCATGTTGCACGTTTGCCGTGGACGTTCTGCATGTGAACACGCGTGTGTTGCACAGTAAACGACACGGAGGTGTTCACCTGTGTTCTGTCTGACTCCGCCCCCAGTGCATCGTGATTGGCCTGCAGTCCACAGGAGAGGCGCGTACCCGGGAGGTCCTGGACGAGAACGACGGACACCTGGACAGATTCGTCTCCGCCGCAGAGTGAGTGTGGAGAGGGCGGGGCGGGAGACGGGGCGGGGCGTGAGAGGGAGGGTCCGGTTTGAGTTCCTGGTTAAGGCTATGCCCTGCTGCTGGCTGTGTGCGGGAGTCTGTCCTTCATGGCGCTCAGCTTCCCGTTGTTCATAAACACCCCCTTTTCTCCGCGGTGCTGCCATGGAAACCCAGGCCAGCGGTAGGAGATGTGAGCCCTGTTGCCAGGCAGATTTAGGCTCCGGGGGTGAACTCCTGCGGTGTGAAATAAGTGCTGCTGTTCTGCCGTTCATCTTTATTTTCAGGTCACAGATGACTTGGGGCCCCCAGTGTGTGTGTGTGTGTGATTGTAATGAACAGTATTGTAATGAACAGTAATGTAATGCAGTGTAATGTAATGAACAGTATTGTAATGAACAGTACTGTAATGCAGTGTAATGTAATGAACGGTATTGTAATGAACAGTACTGTAATGCAGTGTAATGTAATGAACAGTATTGGAATGAACAGTACTGTAATGCAGTGTAATGTAATGAACAGTATTGTAATGAACAGCACTGTAATGCAGTGTAATGTAATGAACAGTATTGGAATGAACAGTACTGTAATGCAGTGTAATGTAATGAACAGTATTGTAATGAACAGTAATGTAATGCAGTGTAATGTAATGAAGAGTAATGTAATGCAGTGTAATGTAATGAACAGTATTGGAATGAACAGTAATGTAATGCAGTGTAATGTAATGCAGTGTAATGTAATGAAGAGTAATGTAATGCAGTGTAATGTAATGAACGGTATTGTAATGAACAGTACTGTAATGCAGTGTAATGTAATGAACGGTATTGTAATGAACAGTACTGTAATGCAGTGTAATGTAATGAGCAGTATTGTAATGAACAGTACTGTAATGCAGTGTAATGTAATGAACAGTATTGTAATGCAGTGTAATGTAATGAACAGTATTGTAATGCAGTGTAATGTAATGAACAGTACTGTAATGCAGTGTAATGTAATGAACAGTATTGTAATGAACAGTACTGTAATGCAGTGTAATGTAATGAACAGTAATGTAATGAACAGTACTGTAATGCAGTGTAATGTAATGAACAGTACTGTAATGCAGTGTAATGTAATGAACAGTACTGTAATGCAGTGTAATGTAATGAACAGTAATGTAATGCAGTGTAATGTAATGAACAGTACTGCAATGCAGTGTAATGTAATGAAGAGTAATGTAATGAACAGTACTGTAATGCAGTGTAATGTAATGAACAGTAATGTAATGCAGTGTAATGTAATGCAGTGTAATGTAATGCAGTGTAATGTAATGAACACGCTGGGCTCTCTCTTCTCTCCAGGGGTGTTTTCCAGTCTCTGGTGCAGAAGCACTTCCCCTCAGAGAAGCAGAAGAGAGAGAAACCAGCTGTAAACAAGAGGAAACGTGAGTGCCATTCTACTGAGTGTGTGTGTGTGTGTGAGAGAGAGAGAGAGAGTGTGTGTGCGTGTGTGTGTGAGAGAGTATGTGTGAGTGTGTGTGTGTGTGAGAGAGAGAGAGAGAGTGGGTGTGTGCGTGTGTGAGTGTGTGTGTATCTGTTTGTGTATATAAATCTGAGCGTGTGTGTGTGTGCAGGTAAACCTCGAGGTCGGCCAGTGAAGTTACCCAAACCGTGCCAGGAGGTCGGGGGTGTGATCAGCATCAGCGATGACAGCAGTTCTGAGTCCGACGGGCTGGACAGCGACTCAAACTCCTCCCCCGAGTCCCTATTGGACAACGATGATGTCATATTCGTCAACCACACCAGCCCCCACACCGGTATGCCCCGCCCCCAGCGACTTGTTTACTGGTTAGAGTCAGGAGTTGCCAAACCTTCTGATCACCCAGTCATTTTGGAAGTGAATGAATTTGCTGTGCCAATCTGCCAATCTGCTAGCCAATTAAAATGTTGTCTTTCTTATGTTCAGATATGTGATATGTGGAAATATGTGTGTTCTCTGCGATTGGTGTGTGTTAATGTTCCTCTTCTCCCTGGTTGGTGTGTGTGTGTCTTTCAGTGAAACTAGAAGAAATGAAGCAGGGGCTACTGAACAAGATTTCGGAGCTGGGAAAGGAACTACCTCTAAACACCCTGGATGAGCTGATTGATCGATTCGGAGGTCCCGAGCAAGTCTCAGAGGTCAGTCCCTGACCCTTACCCTCTGACCTCTACCTGCCCCTGACCCTTACCCTCTGACCTCTACCTGCCCCTGATCCTTACCCTCTGACCTCTACCTGCCCCGGATCCTTACCCTCTGACCTCTACCTGCCCCGGATCCTTACCCTCTGACCTCTACCTGCCCCTGACCCTTACCCTCTGACCTCTACCTGCCCCTGCCCCTGACCCTTACCCTCTGACCTCTACCTGCCCCTGACCCCTGACCTCTACCTGCCCCTTACCCTCTGACCTCTACCTGCCTGACCTCCCTCTGACCTCTACCTGCCCCTGACCTACCCTCTGACCTCTACCTGCCCCTGACCCTTACCCTCTGACCTCTACCTGCCCCTGACCCTTACCCCTGACCTCTACCTGCCCCTGACCCTACCCTCTGACCTCTACCTCCCGACCCCTGACCTTACCTCCCTTACCCTCTGACCTCTACCTGCCCCTGACCCTACCCTCTGACCTCTACCTGCCCCTACCCTTACCCTCTGACCTCTACCTGCCCCTGACCCTTACCCTCTGACCTCTACCTGCCCCTGACCTTACCCTCTGACCTCTACCTGCCCCTGTACCCTCTGACCTCTACCTGCCCCTGACCCTTACCCTCTGACCTCTACCTGCCCCTGACCCTTACCCTCTGACCTCTACCTGCCCCTGACCCTTACCCTCTGACCTCTACCTGCCCCTGACCCTTACCCTCTGACCTCTACCTGCCCCTGACCCTTACCCTCTGACCTCTACCTGCCCCTGATCCTTACCCTCTGACCTCTACCTGCCCCTGATCCTTACCCTCTGACCTCTACCTGCCCCTGATCCTTACCCTCTGACCTCTACCTGCCCCTGACCCCTGACCTCTACCTGCCCCTGACCCCTGATCTCTACCTGCCCCTGACCTACCTCTGACCTCTACCTGCCCCTGACCCCTGACCTCTACCTGCCCCTGACACCTGATCTCTATCTCCTGCCCCTGACCTCTGACCTCTAAGTGCTCCTGACCCCGACCCCTGATGACTGAATGATGAAATAACTTCCTGGAACAGTGAGAGAAACTTTAAATTGACTGAACACGCCTCTCTCTCCCTCCCTTCCCCCACTCACTCTCTCTCTCTCTCCCTCTCCCCCCCTCTCTCTCTCCCTCCCTTCCCCCTCTCTCTCTCTCTCTCCTCCCTCCCCTCTCCTCTCCCCTCTCTCTCCTCTCTCTCTCTCTCTCTCTCCTCTCCTCCCTCCCTCCCCCCCCCTCTCAGATGACGGGGCGGAAGGGCCGGGTGGTGCGGCGGGACGGGGTGGTGCGGTACGAGTCCCGGGCGGAGCAGGGCACCATCGACCACGTCAACATCCAGGAGAAGAGCCGCTTCATGTGCGGAGAGAAGGTGAGGCGGGGAGGCGGGGAGGCGGGGCCTGTCTAAGCCCCGCCCCTGAGGCAGGAACACAGGAGAGCTGAGCTGCATGTCCTGCGCTGGCAGCTTACAGTCAGACAGGATGCAGAGACAAGAAGAGAGAGAGAGAGAGGAGAGGAGGAGAGAGAGAGAGGAGAGGGGTAGAGAGGAAGGAGAGAGGGGCCATTTCCCTTTAACGGATTCCTGAATGAGAGATGTGTTCAGTTTTTCCCCCTGTACTGACCCCGCCCCCGGCTCCTCCCCCAGCTGGTGGCTATCATATCGGAGGCGGCCAGCTCGGGCATCTCCCTGCAGGCGGACCGGCGGGTGAAGAACCAGCGGCGCCGGGTCCACATGACCCTGGAGCTGCCCTGGAGCGCAGACCGAGCCATCCAGCAGTTCGGTGAGTGTGTGTGTGTGTTGTGTGGTTGTGTGTGGTGTGTGTGTGTGTGATGGTGTGTGTGTGGTCTGCGTGTGTGGTGCGTGCGTGTGCGTGCATGTGGGGGTGTGTGTGTGTGTGTGTGTGTGTGTGTGTGTGTGTTGTGTGTGGTGTGTGTGTGTGAGTGAGTGTGTGTGTGGTGCGTGGTGTGCGTGGGTGTGTGTGTGTGTGTGTGTGTGTATCTGTGTGTGTGTGTGTGTGTCTGACGTGTGTGTGTGTATCTGTGTGTGTGTTTGACGTGTTCTCTGCTCTGCAGGCCGGACGCACCGCTCTAACCAGGTCACAGCGCCGGAGTACATCTTCCTCATCTCTGAGCTGGCGGGGGAGCGCCGCTTCGCCTCCATCGTGGCCAAGCGGCTGGAGAGCCTGGTATTCCCCCCTTCCTTTCGCCCGAACACCCTCCCCACCACTCCCCCTCCCCACCACTCCCCATCCTGCCATCTCCCCCCACTGCTGCCCGTACACGCGTGTGTGTGTGAGAGTGTTTGTTTCTGTGTGTGTGTGCGTGTGTGTGTGCGTGTGCGTGTGCGTGCGTGCGTGTGCGTGGTGCGTGTGTCGTAGTGCGTGGTGCGTGTGTGTGCGTGGTGTGTGTGTGTGTGTGTGTGTGTGCGCGCGTGTGTGTGTGTGTGTGTGTGTGTGCGTGCGTGTGTGCGTGTGCGTGTGCGTGCGCGTGCGTGTGAGTGCGTGCGTGTTTAACGTTGCTGTTGCTCTTGCAGGGCGCTTTGACTCACGGGGACCGGAGAGCCACTGAGTCCAGAGACTTGAGCAAGTACAACTTTGAGAACAAGGTAGGAGCCAGACGCCCGCCCTGAAGGGAGCACTGTCGCCCTGGAAACCAGCAGGGCGTTGCCCCTGACGACACCCAGAACTCCCGTGCCCTGCGGCCACCCCGCCCCACTAATGGATCTGTGAATGAATGTTAAATTATAGGATCAGGGTGTCCTCTCAGCCTTCGGGGTGGGTGTGTGTGTGTGTGTGTGTGTGTGTGTGTGTGTGTGTGTGTGTGTGTGTGTGTGCAGGTGCGTGCGCGTGCAGGTGTGTGTGTGTGTGTGTGCAGGCGTTTGTGTTGCACTGGCTGTTTGTTTTTCTAGGCGGTGTGTTGACTGTGTCTTTGCTCTGCTCCAGTATGGCACCAAGGCTCTGGATAAGATCACCAAAGCCATCCTGGGATACATCCAGAACAAAGTCCCTCCCCCAAAAGGGTATCCGGGCGGGGACGCCACGTTCTTCAGTGGTAAGACCTGCTGTCTGTCTGTCTGTCTGTGTGTGTGTGCTTTTATTATTTAGCCTTTTAAGGCACAGGTGTCAAACTGCAGTCCTGGAGGGCTGCGGTGTGTGCAGGTTTACTCCAGTCCTGGAGGGGGCGCGGTGTCTGCTGGTTTTTGTGTCATTCTCGGCACGAGTGTTTCATTTAAGTCACTGATTGGCTAAGGAATCCACTCACCTTGGTCTCAGGGCTTTTATTGGCAGCTGATTAACAGGAAACCACAAAAAACCGCAGGCTCTGCGGCCCCCTTGAGGTTCAGTTGGACACCCCTGCTTTAAGGCTCGAGATGAGATTAGAGTGCTCTTAACTGAGCAGTCTGTGGCTGATGACACAGTCACTGCTGCTAATTTACAGCAGCAGAGTTCCAGAATACTGGCTTAGAATTTTGAAAAAAACATTCCAACTAACTATTGAAAGGGTTAAAGTGCTGTGTGTGGATCCGTTTGTGTGTGGATCCGTTTGTGTGTGAATCCGGCTGTGTGTGGATCCGGCTGTGTGTGAATCCGGCTGTGTGTGAATCCGGCTGTGTGTGAATCGGGCTGTGTGAGAGTCCGGCTGTGTGTGAATCGGGCTGTGTGTGAATCGGGCTGTGTGTGAGTCGGGCTGTGTGTGAATCCGTCTGTGTGTGAATCCAGCTGTGTGTGAATCTGGCTGTGTGTGAATCTGGCTGTGTGTGAATCGGGCTGTGTGTGAATCGGGCTGTGGGTGTGATCCGGCTGTGTGTGGTCGGCTGTGTGGATCGGCGGTTGATCGGCTGTGTGTGATCGTCTTGTGGATCCGGCTTGTGTGATCACGTGTGGTGAACGGCTGTGTGTAACGGCTGTGTGGAATCCGCTGTGTGAATCCGGCTGTGTTTGTGTGTTGCAGATATGAAGCGGGGTCTGACGGACGTGGGCATCTTCTGCAGGGAGCCGCGCACTGGGATCAACACTGAGAAAGGTGAGTCACACACACACACACACACACATCACACAACACCACACACGCCCTGCACTCACAACGTGCAACATACACACACACACATGTACATCTTCACTGAGGGATTATCACAGTCTGTTCTCTCTATGAGGGATTGATCCTGTGCTGTTCTCTAAATGAGGGGATTGATCCTGTGCTGTTCTCTCTAAATGAGGGGATTGATCCTGTGCTGTTCTCTCTAAATGAGGGGATTGATCCTGTGCTGTTCTCTCTAAATGAGGGGATTGATCCTGTGCTGTTCTCTCTAAATGAGGGGATTGATCCTGGTGTTCCAATGAATGATCTGTCTGTCTCTAAATGAGGGGATTGATCCTGTGCTGTTCTCTCTAAATGAGGGGATTGATCCTGTGCTGTTCTCTCTAAATGAGGGGATTGATCCTGTGCTGTTCTCTCTAAATGAGGGGATTGATCCTGTGCTGTTCTCTCTAAATGAGGGGATTGATCCTGTGCTGTTCTCTCTAAATTGGGATTGATCCTGTGCTGTTCTCTCTAAATGAGGGGATTGATCCTGTGCTGTTCTCTCTAAATAAGGGGATTGATCCTGTGTTGTTCTCTCTAAATTGGGATTGATCCTGTGCTGTTCTCTGTAAATGAGGGGATTGATCCTGTGCTGTTCTCTCTAAATTGGGATTGATCCTGCGCTGTTCTCTCTAAATTAGGGGATTGATCCTGTGCTGTTCTCTCTAAATGAGGGGATTGATCCTGTGCTGTTCTCTCTGAATGAGGGGATTGATCCTGTGCTGTTCTCTCCTGTTTCAGACTGCAGTATCACTAAGTTCCTGAATAGGATCCTGGGGCTGGAGGTGCACAAGCAGAACTCGCTGTTCCAGTACTTCACCGACAACTTCGACTACCTGATCGACAAAGACAAGAAGGAGGGAAAATACGACATGGGCATTCTGGGTAGGATGTGTGTGTGTGTGTCTGTGTGTGTGTGTGTGTGTGTGAGGGAGTGAGGTGTGTACTGCGTTTGTATAATCTGTGTAGTATGTCTCTATAATGTGTGTAGTGCGTGTATAACGTGTAGTGTGTCTGTATAATGTCTGTAGTGTGTGTGTATAATGTGTGTAGTGTGTCTATAATGTCTGTAGTGTGTGTGTATAACGTGTGTAGTGTGTCTATAATGTCTGTAGTGTGTGTGTATAACGTGTGTAGTGTGTCTATAATGTCTGTAGTGTGTGTGTATAACGTGTTGTGTCTATAATATGGGTAGTGTGTGTATAATCTGTGTAGTGTGTCTGTATGATGTGTGTAGTGTGTGTGTATAATATGGGTAGTGTGTGTATAATGTGTGTAGTGTCTCTGTATAATGTGTGTAGTGTGTGTATAATGTGCGTAGTGCGTGTATATAATGTGTAGTGTATGTGTTTGTGTTGGGGGTGGAGAGAGTATCGGCTTGTATGCACGGCAGTGTTGCCGGAGTGAGGGTGTAGGTATGTAGTGTGGTGGTGAGTGAGTGGGTGAGTGTGTGTGTGTGAGTGTGTGAGTGTGTGAGTGTGTGAGTGTGTGAGTGTGTGAGTGTGTGTGTGTAGTGTGTGAGCTCCTCTTTCTGTTGGGTGGAGGGTGAGTGCAGGTGTGCTCAGTGTGCTGCTTTTCCTCCTGAAACACTGACCCCTTACGCCCCACAGACCTGGCGCCAGGCAACGACGAAATCCACGAGGAGACGCAGGAGAAGTTCCTGACCAATGGAAACCCTCAGGAGGGTCAGGTGGTCTTGTACAAGGTGAGCAGCTCATTACGGCTTTGTGGGGACATCGTTGAGTCCCCGTTAGGGAGGCTCCTGTCGGGTGTGTGAGGAGGAGTGGTGTCCTGACTCCTCCGGGACGAGAGCTTCTCTTCCGATTGGTCGGTTTTGGGACGGTGGGCGTGACCCTGTGCTGCGTGCTGTTCTCAGATCAGCGTGGATCGCGGCATGCCCTGGAACGAGGCCCTGGAGAAATGGCGGACTCTCGCCGGCCCTGATGAGGGATTCTACCTCTCACTCAAGGTGAGCCCAGCCGACCGCTATAGCGTCTTATAGTGCATTATAGCTCTCAGGTGTTATAACACCTGTTACTCTGAACGCCTGCTCAGTCAAGTCCTGCCAAGTGATTTATTTATAACGCATCGTGGGAGTTCTTGCACAAACGAGCATCAGACAGCAGCTGTATTGCCTTGAGTAAGTGCTAAATGGTTAGTGTGTGTGTGTGTGTGTGTGTGTGTGTGTGTGTGTGTGTGTGTGTGCTTCTTTCCCCCAGCTCCGGGGGAACCAGCCCTGCGTCCTGCTGGCAGAACAGGGCCGAGGACACAGCTTCATCCTGTACAAGCCCAACATCGGCAAGCAGGCCCACCCAGAGAGCCCGGACAACCTGCAGCGCCGCTACTACAAGGTCTGTCAATCACGCTCCCTCAGCTTGCCTTGGCCTGCGCTGGCCTCTAGTGGCCGCAACGTGTACTGCACCTAAAGCAGGCTTAGCAGTGTTCCACGCATTTCCGTGCCTAAACAGAGAGTCTGTAGGGGTTGCTAAGCGATCAGCTTTCCGCCTGTCTGGCTTATTGGGCTGTGTGCGTGGCGTTTATACCCCGCATTTCCAGTGAATTCTCAGACGACGCTTCTGCAGCCGCGGCGACACATGAACAGTAGCCAGCTAGTTAGCGAGCCCCGTTTCTGATGGTTGCTGTGATTTCCCCCTGCCCAGGTGACACCTGATGAAGCCAAGGAGTACTGGGAGAATCAGTTCACTTTCTCCTTCAACAAGTGCAGCCACGCTAACTGGTAAGTGTGGGCTAGGAGACGGGGGGGGGGGGGGGGGTATGGCGTCTAAACTGCTTTTCAGAACTGCGCAATACTGCAGCTCTGTGTTTATGCTCTGTGTGTGCACATCTCTTTGATTCGGTGTGCATGTGTGTTTGTGTGTGTGTGTGTGTGTGTGTGTGTGTGTGTGTGTGTGCGTGCGCGCGGGCATGTTTCTGCCTTGGATTATGTGTGTATGTCTATGATTTGGCTGATGCCTTTGCGCTTTACATTGATGCCTGCTCATTCGCCTAGAAGTTTGTGTTTATTCTTGTCTCTTCACTCTTCCTCACCTCCTCTTCGCCTCCCCCTTCCTCTTCCCTCCTCCCTTCTTCCTCCCCCTTCCTCCTCTCCCTCTCCTCCTCCTCTCCCTCTCTCTCTCCCCTCCCTCCCTCCTCTCCCCTCTCTCTCCCTCCCTTCCCCCTCTCCTCCCCCCCCCCCCCTCTCTCCCCCCCCCCCCTCCCCCTCTCCCCTCCCCCTCCCCCCCCCCCCTCCCCCCCCCCCCCCCCCCCCCCCCCCCAGGAACGGGCGCTGTAAGCAGGTGGAGGCGGGGCACGAGTGCTGGCTGGGCATGCGTCTGAGGCAGTACCACATGCTGTGCGGCGCGCTGCTCCGCGTGTGGAAGCGTGTGGCCGACGTGGTCTCTGACGTCACCGCCTCCAGCATCCTGCAGATCGTGCGGCTCAAGACCAAGCAGCACAACAAGCAAGTGGGTGAGTGGAGCTCGGCCAATCACAGGCGCCCGGCCACCGCAGGGAGCAGCCGATTGGACGTCCTAAATGTGTTTTTTTTTGTGTCTGGGGATTGGTTTGTCTCAGAGAGGGTGGAGTCCCTTCCCCTGTCTGTCTGGCTGTGTGCTCTCCTTTCAGCCCTGCCGCGCGTTTGTGTGAACAGGATGTTGCATCAGCAGCGTTTCCTGTGGATGTGTTGAAACGCGAGACAGGCGGCAGAGCCCTCCAGCTGTCTGTCTCTCTGTCAGCCACCATCCCTCCCTCCCTCCCTCCATCCCTCCCTCCTCTCTGTCTGTCCGTCCTCTCCTGTTCTTCAGACTTGCTCCTCTCTTCATCCTTCACGCTTCATTCTCACTGTGTCCGTCTGTCTGTGTCTCTCTTTTTCCATCTGTCTGTCCTCTCCTCTTCCCTTCCTTCTGTTCCCTCACTTCCTCTTCTCACTGTATGCGGCTGTTCTCCACCTTCCACTGCTCATTCCTCTCCTTTCTCTTCCTCTTCATTCCTTCTCCTCTCGTCTCGCTGTCTCCTGTCTGTCGTTCCTCTGTCCTGTCCGTGTCTGTCGTCAGGTATAAAGATCCCGGAGGCGTGTGTTCCGCGGGTGAGGGCGGAGCTTGCTCAGATGGACGAGGAGGTGAAGCGGCGGCGGAGAGAGAGAGAGCAGCGGGCGGAGGAGGAGCGAGCGGCCAAGGAGCAGGCGGCCAAGGAGCAGGCGGCCGAGGAGCTGGCCAAGGAGGTGGAGCGCCAGCAGCGGCTGCTCTACAGCCGCTACTTCCCCTCCGGCCAGCAGAGGGCGCCCCTGGACCTGTCGCGGCCCCAGGGCCTCTCCCCTTACCTCGCCCCCACGCCCCCGCCCGCACCCCCGCTCCCGTACCTCATGCCCCGCCCCCAGAGGAGCCTGCCCGGCGACAGTGGCGCCTTCCTGGACCTGACCACCAGCAGCCCCTCGCTCTCCCCCGAGCCAGCGGGGGGCGCTGACGAGCCCTTCGACCTGGAGTCCCTGATCGCGCAGTCCAAGCTGGGCTGCCCGCTGACCTCCGACCCCCAGCACGACGGCTTCTCCGCGCACGAGGCCTTCCTGGACTGCCCCTCCCCCTGCCTGCCTTCGTCATACCTGCTCCCCGCCCCCGCCGTCTCCTCCTCATCCTCGTCCTCATCCTCCTCCTCCTCCTCCTCGTCTTCGTCCTCTTCTTCCTCCTCTTCCTCAGCCCCTGCCTGCAACGCCCCACCCCTAGCCCCGCCCCCCGCCTTCTTTCCGTACCCGGGCTCCGCCCCCGCGGACCTGCAGCCCTGGTCTTTACCCAACGGGCACTGCGGGGCCGACGCCCTCATCAACGCCCGGGAGGTTCTGGACAACATGTTCCGGAACAACCCGGAACGGCAGTCCGTCATCCAGTACCGCTTCACCGACTAGGACCTGGCCTGCAGAGGGAGGCCCCGCCCTCCCGACCCTCCACTTCCTGGAGCCGCGGTGCGACGGCCTATCTCTTCCCCCCCACCTCTGTGTCCTGGGGTTGGGGGGGGGGAGGAGTTTGGAGGTGAACACGACTCACCTCTGGCCCCCCCGGCAGCTCCAGGTGGATGTTTTCATTAAAGTGAGAAACAGACAAAAAAGAAAACGCTTCCTTAGCTAAGGGAGAATGGAAACGTCTGCTGTGCGCAGGTTTGTGTGGAGATGAAGGGTTTGGACAGGACAGGCCTCCACAGACTTCCGGTCACACTGTGGACAGAGTGGATGGGCCCTGCTGGGTTTCGATGCCTACGGCGGCCATCTTGGGAGGCTCTCTGTGGCCCATAGACCGCTGCCACCCTGTGAGAGCGGTGAAATGGTGCTACGAGGGGGAGTCTCAGCCAGGCACCGGGAGGGGTGGAGAACCGCGCCCTAAAGACCTTGCTGTGCGCCCCCCCCCAGCACGGTGATGGTGGAGCGTTTGCGCTCACACGGGAGCGACACGGTCAGGCTCTCTGGGTCCTCGGCTGGGCAAGGTCAACCCAGGCCGCCAATGTTACTTTTAATGCAGAAACTGACTTTTAAAATTTTATTTTTTATCGTGTTCTTTTAGCGCCACCGAGACGCTTTCTCCCCCTTTTTCACGTGGAGCTTCGGCCTTTTTGACCTGCTCCACACCCCCCCCACCCTCCCCCCCTCCAAGAAAAGCAAAATGAAAAACACTCCCCATCTCCCAAAGAGAGCATTAGAAGGACTAGCAAAGAAGTAAGAAATTATTTTTTGTTTTAAGGATCAATAGCCATATGTGATTATTTCTCCTGTTCCCTGATTGGTGTAAAATCGCGTGGCCTGCTCTGTGTGCGTCTCCAGGCCCCAGCGCCCCTCCTCTCCTTTGGTTGTCCTTGTTTGTGATTGGCCAGACACTGGTCCGGGGTCAAAAAGCAGCCATTCAGGGTAGGGCTTGCAGGCGACAGGCGGTCCTGGTAAATGAGCGGGCGAATCCGTGCCAGAGGGGCGGAGCCAGAGGAGTCCGTGCGGGATTCAGACCTCAGTGGCGTGTGGTGCATTGTGGGGCTTCAGGATTCGGGCGTGGACCTCGGCGCGCCCTCTGCGCGTCACAGGATGCTGAAATGACAGAAAACGCCTGCCCTTATAACCGTGCCTTCAAAACAATTCTATGAAAAAATGCAGTCTTTAAAAATGAAATGAATAAAAACACACATGTATATATTTATATTTAGAGCAGTGGTATGTTATTTATTATGGAGTTGCATTTAACTCTCACCCCCCCGTAGTCTTTTAGTGTCGAACTATACAAAGCTGGGAACAGGTAGTGCTCTAACGAGGTCACGTGACATTCTGCCTACCCCCCATTGGTCTGTTTCCTGCCCAATCCCATTCGCCATTCCAGACATTACAGCCTAGATGAAGCCATGGAGCTTAGCGTTCGGAAAGTGTATTCTTCTTTCTGTAAAAAAAAAATAAATAAAATAACTTCTTTGTTTCACTCCTTGATTTAAAATTCTCAGGGCAGTGGACGCCATGCTTTTTATTTTTTTATTATTTTTTTTCCCCCAACGTTAGGACGGATTTCTGAAGTTCCCCTCCCCCGAATACTCACATATCAAAAGCGCGAGTCCTTAAGCCTCAAGTGCATGTAGTTGGTGATTTGAATCCCTGGACGAAAATAAATAAATAAATGCATTTTTTTTTTTTTTATTCAAAAAGACAAAGTGGTTTCTCCCGGTTTCAGCCCTTCTCTCAGACGTGTGCGTTTCCATAGCAATAAAACCTGTGTGACTGTAAACAAAAACGTGTATTATAAATAATAAAAACGTAAAAGTTGACTTCTGCTCCTGTGCAGTATGATGTCGAAGTGTGTGAGAGAGCCAGAAGTCCTCAGATCACTGGTTAGTTTTTCTCTTGTGGACTGACCTGCTGTAGAAACAAGTAATAAATACAGAAGAAATTATAACAGGTCCGATATTTTTAGATCAAGCCTTGTGTCCTGTGCTCCTGTAAATAAAATGGGACGAAAGCAATTTGTCTTTTATTAATACTAATGTTGTTTGTATAATTGTTATTGTTGCTATAATTATAATTGTTTGTTATTTATATTTAAGGGACACTAGTGGAATTTAAAAAATATATATATTATAATCCTGTTCTGTAGTTTAGTCGGATAAAGGTTTTGTCAGGGACTCCTTTGAATTAACAAACAAAACGAAACAAAAAAAGTGTATTGTAACCTGCCACCAAATATATTGCACTGTTCTGTACTGCTGTGGGGTCAGTCTTCTCTCAGTTTTATTATTTTTTTTTGTTTTGACCCAAGTTCAATTTTTCGGACTTGTTTTTTTTTTTTTTTTTTTTTTTCTCCAGTCCAAGACTTCAGACCGCAAAGTGATACCAAAGTGTTTTGCGCCTGAAGTTACTGACTACGTGTGAACTGTTCTGAATCTCAGGAAGAAAACCTTTACCATAAATAAGATCTGTCTTAGCCAATCGTTTTAGAGCAAAGGTCTGGTTAAGTTGATTATTTACAGTGCAGCCAACCAATGACTACAGTAACAACAAAAGAGAACACGACTGCAAATTTTGTTCGTACTGCACTTCTCTGAAAAAGAAGCTGTCAGTTTTTGTTTTTGTTTGTCTTTTTCTCGAGACTTGATATTGTGGGGTTTTTTTAATCGTCTGTTTTTAATTGTCAGGTGTTTCTGCCTCCTCTCATTGTTTTTGCATTCTTAGTGTAAAGCTCAAAATCTGTTCCTGAACATAATTGTTTTTTAAAACATATTTGTGAGTGAGTGGTTGGGGGGTGGGGTGGGGGGGGGGCATGTGAAGTACAGTAATTGGTATTTAAAAATGAAATTTAAGTACAAACTTTTCCTGAATCCAGACCTAGGCTTCCTGGAAGTGTTTGAATCTGGAATGCAGGCTCTAGTATGCGATTGAGACTCCATTCCAGCTCATTGGCCACCATTTGCAAAAAAAAAAAAATTATTATTATTATTATTATTATTATGATTTTGATCATTCCCATTTCCAGTATAGTTACACTCTGAGCTCCCAGTTAAGGTCTTGGCATTGCACTTGTGCATGCAAAGCTGAAAGAAACGAAATGTCGATTTGGGGAGCACAGGATGAGAAGTTGACGGACAGCGTTGGCCACCTGGGTCGTTTTTTATCGTAATAACTTATTGTGACCCCCCTCGTATTTTTAAGCATTTTATTATTGTAGTCCAATTTGGAAAAATAGATATTGTCACTATTCTGAGTTACGTGCCCTGGTGAGATTTAACCCTGGATTAGAGACTCGATTGCTGTATTTTCAGTTTCAGTTTGCACTAAGAATGGCTTAAACACGTAACCGTCACATTTGCGCCCATGTTTTACTGTTCTACAGCAGTAAGCCCGTATTTGTCCTGTTTTTTTTTTTTTTTTTTTTTTTAACAGTTTTACGTGCAGAAACCATCTCCATCCTTCTCTGACCTTGACAGATATCGCGTTCAAATAAATTATTGCTAACAGTAAAAATAATTTTTTTTAAAAATACAAAAAAAAATGCTACTGATTGTATTTTATTGTTTATTTTTTACAAAAGCTAATTTTCCTGTAAAACTGTTAAACTGCACTTTCGGGGTTTGCTTTTGTTTTTCTATGTATTTATATTTTAGATCAAAGTGTATATATTGTAAACGATTGTGCCTTTTGACTAATTCCTAAAAACAACAACAACAAAAAAGTTTTCTATACATAACAGAAGGAAATATTGTATTGCAATCTTGGTTTTGTTGAAAGACAAAATAAAAACTCAGAGGTTGCTGAAAAGGCATCTGTTGATTACTTCCTTAATGCCTTTGTCTTTGAGACTGTGTATGTGTGGTGCTTTTTAAAATTATTATTATTATTGTTTCTTTTTTTTTTACTGGAGTGCATTATATTGTTTTGACTTGTGTAAAATTTGCTCTCTTTAAAGGTGTAGTTTTACTTTTTTTAAACCTGAAATCACCCATATTGCGTTTCCAGACTTGTTTTGTTTGTTCTGTTTTAATTCCATTTAAAATAGTTTTAACAATCGTTTGTTGCCGGGAGGTAACAGTACGTAATTTATATTTTAAATAATATTTGATCACTGTTCTTGAGTTCTCCACAGTGTGGTGCTGTGGCTGAAAACTGAAAATGTAACATCATTAACGCCCACTTTGAGTCAAGCTTGTCGGACTAAGACCATTTGAATTATTTGCTTTCAGGTTTATGCTGCTACAACTACATTTTATCTGATGTCACTGGAAGTTTTGGGTAATGGCAGGTATTCTGGTTTGGCCCAGTGAGACAAAAGCTTTGTGCACGTCTGTCCTTTAACCTCCTTTGACCAGAGCACGCTCACACCTCGTGTTAGTAAAGACGTACAGGGTGAGAGTTTTTAATGAAACAGGAGGGGGTAAAAAAAAAGAAGAAGTTTTTATAGGTGTAGTGATCATAACACGAACTCCGGCGTAACTGACAGCGCAGTGTACTTATTTGGCCGTGGGCGCGCGCTGGACCTCTCTCCAATTAAACCGTGAGGAGCTCGTCACATGACCTTTTTATTTCTCGCTGTCTTGGAAGTGCGGTGAGGTTGCTGCGGGGTGGAAAATTGAGCGGATGCAGCGCGAGCAGATGCCTCATGCAGATGAGCGGTCACGGATGAGCGGTCAGAGCGCCTGTGTACCTCCGGTTTGACCTCGGGAAGGGACCGGGACCGAGCGGGGGCAGTTTACCGCCGCGGGACGTTATTGCTGCCTCGGGGTTTGATTTGATGGCGGAGCAGTTCGAGAAGTTGAGCGAAAAGTAAACCAAGGCGGAGAGGTGGTGGCAGGGGTGGGGACAGCTTTAGCTCTATGTCAAATACCTTGCGCAAATAAGGGGACCGCCAGGGAAGCTGTTGTTTTGACACACGCTGCGATAAGGATGTTTTCCAGAAAGAGAAAAGAGCTAATTAAAACACCGTCCATATCGAAGAGGAGCCCCGCATCTGCACCGCACAACTCTTCTGTAAGTAACGAAACAGCGCAGCATCGACTCTGCATTTCCGAGATGATAATGCCTTGCCAGTGTTGCCCGTTCTCTTTTTCTCTAACCAGTGGGCAAGTTGTAGAATAATTGGCTAAAACTATTCATTGAAACGAACCGTCTTACATTTTCAGCTAGAACTGGAAGGGGGTGTTATTTTGGAAATGGATGGTTTTTCTTCTTCTAGGTAGCTTGGCAATTAGCCAGTTAGCAAGTGATTGTGTGTTTGTGTAACTCTAGAAATGACGCTGGTGGCCTGCTCTAGTCAGTATGCTAAAGTGTGGTTAACTTACCATACCGTTAAAACATGTTGATTTGCTTATATAAAAACACGGATCTTGCTTAAATGTAATATCTTTGAAATAGTTGGGTATGGAACGTTATTTAAATGTAGTTGTACAGCTAGTTTTTCAGGTCTGTAGACTGGAGATGGGTTAACACGAGAAGTTTTATCACAGGGTGACTTAGGCTATTTCAAGGACACAAGCAGTAGTTTCATACGTTTCGTAGCTCAATTAAATGCATTTTAACGTGGGTTGCGTGTGACTGTACGGCCAACTGACTGTCTAGTCACACATCTATTTTGTGGAAGAGGCCGTGCATGCTTGTCACTAAACGTGGGTTATAAATAGGCAACTTAGACTTTTTTTTTTAGGCAGGACCTTCGATTCATTTTAGGAAACATGCAGAATCCTGCATTAAGCAAGCTTGCTGTAACTCATAGTTATGTTAAATCCAACTATTTAGCGAGGTTCATACAGAGTTAACCGAAGTTATCAGTTAAAATAGAATTTCATCGTTCCTCTCTATATTGCCATATAGGCCCAGACCAATATTTGGCCCGTTGAAAGCCCAATACGAATCGTAATTTACCTTTTGCGGTAATGTTAAGTTGTAGCAACTGATAAGCAATAGCTAGTAATTCTACATTAAATTGAAAGGTATGGCAGCTTTTCCAGGTATGTTTTAGGTCAACTTCCGCATCACACCTGTTTTCTTCAGAGCCTATAATAATCGACTGTTTTAAAACCGTTGAACTGTCAATGCGTACCTGTCCCCACTGCAAGTCGAGCAGGTGTTCTGTAGTAGTGTCTGCAGCGACACCTGATGGCACGTCGCGGTACTTTCAGGGGATTTTCCGCTCTTTGCCGTTGCCGCCCAGGCAAAACATACAGGAAGTCCACGTAGATCGTTTCCTGTACACACAGTTATCAGAGCAAGGCTCATGCTTGGGGTGGAAAAAAAAAAACCTCAGTATTGCAGTGACTTTTCAGTCTTGTGTGAAGGCTTATTTGGGTCTGTGTTCAGCCGTTTGTAACACCCTAGTGAAATGTGAAAGATGAGTGCAATATTGAGGCTGTCCTTGAATATGCTGTGTCGCTACGTTCCAAGTATTAAATGGTAAATTGTGAAGTTAACGGCTTCTCGGTTTAAAGGAATATTTGCATCTGTTCAGAGGTGCAGCATACTCCTCATGAGGAACGAGTTGCACAACAGGGTCTTGTGAAAATGTGTCACGCTGTCTGTTTTGTAAACAAGCTGGTGCCTGTCTGCTC